>NC_060182.1:24922410-24989910 GCF_021184085.1 Oncorhynchus gorbuscha | reverse complement strand
GTTTTGGCTAGGGTTAGGAGCTAAAGTTAGGGTTAGGGTTATGGTTTTGGCTAGGGTTAGGAGCTAAAGTTAGGGTTAGGGTTATGGTTTTGGCTAGGGTTAGGAGCTAAAGTTAGGGTTAGGGTTATGGTTTTGGCTAGGGTTAGGAGCTAAAGTTAGGGTTAGGGTTATGGTTTTGGCTAGGGTTAGGAGCTAAAGTTAGGGTTAGGGTTATGGTTTTGGCTAGGGTTAGGAGCTAAAGTTAGGGTTAGGGTTATGGTTTTGGCTAGGGTTAGGAGCTAAAGTTAGGGTTAGGGTTATGGTTTTGGCTAGGGTTAGGAGCTAAAGTTAGGGTTAGGGTTATGGTTTTGGCTAGGGTTAGGAGCTAAAGTTAGGGTTAGGGTTATGGTTTTGGCTAGGGTTAGGAGCTAAAGTTAGGGTTAGGGTTATGGTTTTGGCTAGGGTTAGGAGCTAAAGTTAGGGTTAGGGTTATGGTTTTGGCTAGGGTTAGGAGCTAAAGTTAGGGTTAGGGTTATGGTTTTGGCTAGGGTTAGGAGCTAAAGTTAGGGTTAGGGTTATGGTTTTGTTAGGGTTAGGAGTTAAAGTTAGGGTTAGGGTTATGGTTTTGGCTAGGGTTAGGAGCTAAAGTTAGGGTTAGGGTTATGGTTTTGGCTAGGGTTAGGAGCTAAAGTTAGGGTTAGGGTTATGGTTTTGGCTAGGGTTAGGAGCTAAAGTTAGGGTTATGGTTATGGTTTTGGCTTGGGTTAGGTGCTAAAGTTAGGGTTAGGGTTATGGTTTTGGCTAGGGTTAGGGTTAGGAGCTAACGTTAGAGTTAGGGTTATGGTTTTGGCTAGGGTTAGGAGCTAAAGTTAGGGTTAGGGTTATGGTTTTGGCTAGGGTTAGGAGCTAAAGTTAGGGTTAGGGTTATGGTTTTGGCTAGGGTTAGGAGCTAAAGTTAGGGTTAGGGTTAGGTTTTGGCTAGGGTTAGGAGCTAAAGTTAGGGTTAGGGTTATGGTTTTGGCTAGGGTTAGGAGCTAAAGTTAGGGTTAGGGTTATGGTTTTGGCTAGGGTTAGGAGCTAAAGTTAGGGTTAGGGTTATGGTTTTGGCTAGGGTTAGGAGCTAAAGTTAGGGTTAGGGTTAGGGCTAGGGTTAGGAGCTAAAGTTAGGGTTAGGGTTAGGGCTAGGGTTAGGAGCTAAAGTTAGGGTTAGGGTTAGGGTTAGGGCTAGGGTTAGGAGCTAAAGTTAGGGTTAGGGCTAGGGTTAGGAGCTAAAGTTAGGGTTAGGGTTAGGGCTTAGGGTTAGGAGCTTAGGGTTAGGGCTAGGGTTAGGGCTTTAGGGTTATGGTTAGGCTAGGGTTAGGAGCTAAAGTTAGGGTTAGGGGTTAGGGTTAAAGTTAGGGTTAGGGTTAGTTAGGGTTAGGGTTAGGTTAGGAGCTAAAGTTAGGGTTAGGGCTAGGGTTAGGAGCTAAAGTTAGGGTTAGGGTTAGGGTTATGGTTAGGAGCTAAAGTTAGGGTTAGGGTTAGGGTTATGGTTATGGTTAGGGCTAAAGTTAGGGTTAGGGTTAGGGTTAGGTTAGGAGCTAAAGTTAGGGTTAGGGTTATGGTTAGGAGCTAAAGTTAGGGTTAGGGTTAGGGTTAGGAGCTAAAGTTAGGGTTAGGGTTAGGAGCTTAGGTTTTAGGGTTATGGTTAGGAGCTAAAGTTAGGGTTAGGGTTAGGGTTAGGAGCTAAAGTTAGGGTTAGGGTTAGGGTTAGGTTAGAGCTAAAGTTAGGGTTAGGGCTAGGGTTAGGAGCTAAAGTTAGGGTTAGGGTTAGGGCTAGGGTTAGGAGCTAAAGTTAGGGTTAGGGTTATGGGTTAGGAGCTAAAGGGGTTAGGGTTAGGGTTAGGAGCTAAAGTTAGGGTTAGGGTTAGGGTTTTGGCTAGGGTTAGGAGCTAAAGTTAGGGTTAGGGTTAGGTTTTGGCTAGGGTTAGGAGCTAAAGTTAGGGTTAGGGTTAGGGTTAGGAGCTGGGGGGTTTTAGGGTTAGGTTTAGGGTTAGGACTAGGGTTAGGAGCTAAAGTTAGGGTTAGGGCTAGGGTTAGGAGCTAAAGTTAGGGTTAGGGTTAGGGCTAGGGTTAGGAGCTAACGTTAGGGTTAGGGTTAGGGTTAGGAGCTAAAGTTAGGGTTAGGGTTAGGGTTAGGGTTAGGTTTTAGGTTTAGGGTTAGGAGCTAAAGTTAGGGTTAGGGCTAGGGTTAGGAGCTTTAGGGTTAGGGCTAGGGTTAGGAGCTAAAGTTAGGGTTAGGGTTAGGGTTAGGGTTAGGGTTAGGAGCTAAAGTTAGGGTTAGGGCTAGGGTTAGGAGCTAAAGTTAGGGTTAGGGTTAGGGTTAGGGTTAGGAGCTAAAGTTAGGGTTAGGGCTAGGGTTAGGAGCTAAAGTTAGGGTTAGGGTTAGGGTTAAAGTTAGGGTTAGGGCTAAAGTTAGGGTTAGGGCTAAAGTTAGGGTTAGGGCTAGGGTTAGGAGCTAAAGTTAGGGTTAGGGTTAGGGTTATGGTTAGGAGCTAAAGTTAGGGTTAGGGTTAGGGTTATGGTTAGGAGCTAAAGTTAGGGTTAGGGTTAGGGTTATGGTTAGGAGCTAAAGTTAGGGTTAGGGTTAGGGTTAGGTTAGGAGCTAAAGTTAGGGTTAGGGTTAGGGTTATGGTTAGGAGCTAAAGTTAGGGTTAGGGTTAGGGTTAGGAGCTAAAGTTAGGGTTAGGGTTAGGTTATGGCTTAGGAGCTAAAGTTAGGGTTAGGGTTAGGTTAGGAGCTAAAGTTAGGTTAGGGTTAGGGCTAGGGTTAGGAGCTAAAGTTAGGGTTAGGGCTAGGGTTAGGAGCTAAAGTTAGGGTTAGGGTTAGGGCTAGGGTTAGGAGCTAAAGTTAGGGTTAGGGTTAGGGCTAGGGTTAGGAGCTAAAGTTAGGGTTAGGGCTAGGGTTAGGAGCTAAAGTTAGGGTTAGGGTTATGGTTTTGGCTAGGGTTAGGAGCTAAAGTTAGGGTTAGGGTTATGGTTTTGGCTAGGGTTAGGAGCTAAAGTTAGGGTTAGGGTTATGGTTTTGGCTAGGGTTAGGAGCTAAAGTTAGGGTTAGGGTTATGGTTTTGGCTAGGGTTAGGAGCTAAAGTTAGGGTTAGGGTTATGGTTTTGGCTAGGGTTAGGAGCTAAAGTTAGGGTTAGGGTTATGGTTTTGGCTAGGGTTAGGAGCTAAAGTTAGGGTTAGGGTTATGGTTTTGGCTAGGGTTAGGAGCTAAAGTTAGGGTTAGGGTTATGGTTTTAAAGGGTTAGGAGCTAAAGTTAGGGTTAGGGTTATGGTTTTGGCTAGGGTTAGGAGCTAAAGTTAGGGTTAGGGTTATGGTTTTGGCTAGGGTTAGGAGCTAAAGTTAGGGTTAGGGTTATGGTTTTGGCTAGGGTTAGGAGCTAAAGTTAGGGTTAGGGTTATGGTGTTGGCTAGGGTTAGGAGCTAAAGTTAGGGTTATGGTTATGGTTTTGGCTTGGGTTAGGAGCTAAAGTTAGGGTTAGGGTTATGGTTTTGGCTAGGGTTAGGGTTAGGAGCTAAAGTTAGGGTTAGGGTTATGGTTTTGGCTAGGGTTCGGAGCTAAAGTTAGGGTTAGGGTTATGGTTTTTGCTTGGGTTAGGAGCTAAAGTTAGGGTTAGGGTTATGGTTTTGGCTAGGGTTAGGAGCTAAAGTTAGGGTTAGGGTTATGGTTTTGGCTAGGGTTAGGAGCTAAAGTTAGGGTTAGGGTTATGGTTTTGGCTAGGGTTAGGAGCTAAAGTTAGGGTTAGGGTTATGGTTTTGGCTAGGGTTAGGAGCTAAAGTTAGGGTTAGGGTTATGGTTTTGGCTAGGGTTAGGAGCTAAAGTTAGGGTTAGGGTTAGGGCTAGGGTTAGGAGCTAAAGTTAGGGTTAGGGTTAGGGCTAGGGTTAGGAGCTAAAGTTAGGGTTAGGGTTAGGGTTAGGGCTAGGGTTAGGAGCTAAAGTTAGGGTTAGGGCTAGGGTTAGGAGCTAAAGTTAGGGTTAGGGCTAGGGTTAGGGTTAGGGTTAGGGTTAGGGTTAGGAGCTAAAGTTAGGGTTAGGGCTAGGGTTAGGAGCTAAAGTTAGGGTTAGGGTTAGGAGTTAAAGTTAGGGTTAGGGTTAGTGTTATGGTTAGGAGCTAAAGTTAGGGTTAGGGCTAGGGTTAGGAGCTAAAGTTAGGGTTAGGGCTAGGGTTATGGTTAGGAGCTAAAGTTAGGGTTAGGGTTAGGGTTATGGTTATGGTTAGGAGCTAAAGTTAGGGTTAGGGTTAGGGTTATGGTTAGGAGCTAAAGTTAGGGTTAGGGTTAGGGTTATGGTTAGGAGCTAAAGTTAGGGTTAGGGTTAGGGTTATGGTTAGGAGCTAAAGTTAGGGTTAGGGTTAGGAGCTAAAGTTAGGGTTAGGGTTAGGTTAGGTTAGGAGCTAAAGTTAGGGTTAGGGTTAGGGTTAGGAGCTAAAGTTAGGGTTAGGGTTATGGTTAGGGCTAAAGTTAGGGTTAGGGCTAGGGTTAGGAGCTAAAGTTAGGGTTAGGGTTAGGGCTAGGGTTAGGAGCTAAAGTTAGGGTTAGGGTTAGGGCTAGGGTTAGGAGCTAAAGTTAGGGTTAGGGCTAGGGTTAGGAGCTAAAGTTAGGGTTAGGGTTAGGGTTAGGGCTAGGGTTAGGAGCTAAAGTTAGGGTTAGGGTTAGGGCTAGGGTTAGGAGCTAAAGTTAGGGTTAGGGCTAGGGTTAGGAGCTAAAGTTAGGGTTAGGGTTAGGGTTAGGGTTAGGTTTAGGGTTAGGACTAGGGTTAGGAGCTAAAGTTAGGGTAAGGGCTAGGGTTAGGAACTAAAGTTAGGGTTAGGGTTAGGGCTAGGGTTAGGAGCTAACGTTAGGGTTAGGGTTAGGGTTAGGGTTAGGGTTAGGGTTAGGGTTAGGGTTAGGGTTAGGGTTAGGGTTAGGTTTAGGGTTAGGAGCTAAAGTTAGGGTTAGGGCTAGGGTTAGGAGCTAAAGTTAGGGTTAGGGCTAGGGTTAGGAGCTAAAGTTAGGGTTAGGGTTAGGGTTAGGGTTAGGGTTAGGGTTAGGAGCTAAAGTTAGGGTTAGGGCTAGGGTTAGGAGCTAAAGTTAGGGTTAGGGTTAGGGTTAGGGTTAGGAGCTAAAGTTAGGGTTAGGGCTAGGGTTAGGAGCTAAAGTTGTTAGGGTTAGGAGTTAAAGTTAGGGTTAGGGTTAGTGTTATGGTTAGGAGCTAAAGTTAGGGTTAGGGCTAGGGTTAGGAGCTAAAGTTAGGGTTAGGGTTAGGGTTATGGTTAGGAGCTAAAGTTAGGGTTAGGGTTAGGGTTATGGTTAGGAGCTAAAGTTAGGGTTAGGGTTAGGGTTATGGTTAGGAGCTAAAGTTAGGGTTAGGGTTAGGGTTATGGTTAGGAGCTAAAGTTAGGGTTAGGGTTAGGGTTATGGTTAGGAGCTAAAGTTAGGGTTAGGGTTAGGGTTAGGAGCTAAAGTTAGGGTTAGGGTTAGGGTTATGGTTAGGAGCTAAAGTTAGGGTTAGGGTTAGGGTTAGGAGCTAAAGTTAGGGTTAGGGTTAGGGTTATGGTTAGGAGCTAAAGTTAGGGTTAGGGTTTAGGAGCTAAAGGGGTTAGGGTTAGGGCTAGGGTTAGGAGCTAAAGTTAGGGTTAGGGTTAGGGCTAGGGTTAGGAGCTAAAGTTAGGGTTAGGGCTAGGGTTAGGAGCTAAAGTTAGGGTTAGGGTTAGGGTTAGGGCTAGGGTTAGGAGCTAAAGTTAGGGTTAGGGTTAGGGCTAGGGTTAGGAGCTAAAGTTAGGGTTAGGGCTAGGGTTAGGAGCTAAAGTTAGGGTTAGGGTTAGGGTTAGGGTTAGGTTTAGGGTTAGGACTAGGGTTAGGAGCTAAAGTTAGGGTAAGGGCTAGGGTTAGGAGCTAAAGTTAGGGTTAGGGCTAGGGTTAGGAGCTAACGTTAGGGTTAGGGTTAGGGTTAGGGTTAGGGTTAGGAGCTAAAGTTAGGGTTAGGGCTAGGGTTAGGAGCTAAAGTTAGGGTTAGGGTTAGGGTTAGGGTTAGGGTTAGGAGCTAAAGTTAGGGTTAGGGCTAGGGTTAGGGTTAGGGTTAGGGTTAGGGTTAGGAGCTAAAGTTAGGGTTAGGGTTATGGTTTTGGCTAGGGTTAGGAGCTAAAGTTAGGGTTAGGGTTATGGTTTTGGCTAGGGTTAGGAGCTAAAGTTAGGGTTAGGGTTATGGTTTTGGCTAGGGTTAGGAGCTAAAGTTAGTGTTAGGGTTATGGTTTTGGCTAGGGTTAGGAGCTAAAGTTAGGGTTAGGGTTATGGTTTTGGCTAGGGTTAGGAGCTAAAGTTAGGGTTAGGGTTATGGTTTTGGCTAGGGTTAGGAGCTAAAGTTAGGGTTAGGGTTATGGTTTTGGCTAGGGTTAGGAGCTAAAGTTAGGGTTAGGGTTATGGTTTTGGCTAGGGTTAGGAGCTAAAGTTAGGGTTAGGGTTATGGTTTTGGCTAGGGTTAGGAGCTAAAGTTAGGGTTAGGGTTATGGTTTTGGCTAGGGTTAGGAGCTAAAGTTAGGGTTAGGGTTATGGTTTTGGCTAGGGTTAGGAGCTAAAGTTAGGGTTAGGGTTATGGTTTTGGCTAGGGTTAGGAGCTAAAGTTAGGGTTAGGGTTATGGTTTTGGCTAGGGTTAGGAGCTAAAGTTAGGGTTAGGGTTATGGTTTTGGCTAGGGTTAGGAGCTAAAGTTAGGGTTAGGGTTATGGTTTTGGCTAGGGTTAGGAGCTAAAGTTAGGGTTAGGGTTATGGTTTTGGCTAGGGTTAGGAGCTAAAGTTAGGGTTAGGGTTATGGTTTTGGCTAGGGTTAGGAGCTAAAGTTAGGGTTAGGGTTATGGTTTTGGCTAGGGTTAGGAGCTAAAGTTAGGGTTAGGGTTATGGTTTTGGCTAGGGTTAGGAGCTAAAGTTAGGGTTAGGGTTATGGTTTTGGCTAGGGTTAGGAGCTAAAGTTAGGGTTAGGGTTATGGTTTTGGCTAGGGTTAGGAGCTAAAGTTAGGGTTAGGGTTATGGTTTTGGCTAGGGTTAGGAGCTAAAGTTAGGGTTAGGGTTATGGTTTTGGCTAGGGTTAGGAGCTAAAGTTAGGGTTAGGGTTATGGTTTTGGCTAGGGTTAGGAGCTAAAGTTAGGGTTAGGGTTATGGTTTTGGCTAGGGTTAGGAGCTAAAGTTAGGGTTAGGGTTATGGTTTTGGCTAGGGTTAGGAGCTAAAGTTAGGGTTAGGGTTATGGTTTTGGCTAGGGTTAGGAGCTAAAGTTAGGGTTAGGGTTATGGTTTTGGCTAGGGTTAGGAGCTAAAGTTAGGGTTAGGGTTATGGTTTTGGCTAGGGTTAGGAGCTAAAGTTAGGGTTAGGGTTATGGTTTTGGCTAGGGTTAGGAGCTAAAGTTAGGGTTAGGGTTATGGTTTTGGCTAGGGTTAGGAGCTAAAGTTAGGGTTAGGGTTATGGTTTTGGCTAGGGTTAGGAGCTAAAGTTAGGGTTAGGGTTATGGTTTTGGCTAGGGTTAGGAGTTAAAGTTAGGGTTAGGGTTATGGTTTTGGCTAGGGTTAGGAGCTAAAGTTAGGGTTATGGTTTTGGCTAGGGTTAGGAGCTAAAGTTAGGGTTAGGGTTATGGTGTTGGCTAGGGTTAGGGTTAGGAGCTAAAGTTAGAGTTAGGGTTATGGTTTTGGCTAGGGTTAGGAGCTAAAGTTAGGGTTAGGGTTATGGTTTTGGCTTGGGTTAGGAGCTAAAGTTAGGGTTAGGGTTATGGTTTTGGTTAGGGTTCGGAGCTAAAGTTAGGGTTAGGGTTATGGTTTTGGCTAGGGTTAGGAGCTAAAGTTAGGGTTAGGGTTATGGTTTTGGCTAGGGTTAGGAGCTAAAGTTAGGGTTAGGGTTATGGTTTTGGCTAGGGTTAGGAGCTAAAGTTAGGGTTAGGGTTATGGTTTTGGCTAGGGTTAGGAGCTAAAGTTAGGGTTAGGGTTATGGTTTTGGCTTGGGTTAGGTGCTAAAGTTATGGTTAGGGTTATGGTTTTGGCTAGGGTTAGGAGCTAAAGTTAGGGTTAGGGTTATGGTTTTGGCTAGGGTTAGGAGCTAAAGTTAGGGTTATGGTTATGGTTTTGGCTAGGGTTAGGAGCTAAAGTTGGGGTTAGGGTATGCTTTTGGCTTGGGTTAGGAGCTAAAGTTAGGGTTATGGTTATGGTTTTGGCTTGGGTTAGGTGCTAAAGTTAGGGTTAGGGTTATGGATAGGGTTAGGGGGTTAGGAGCTAAAGTTAGGGTGAGGGTTATGCTTTTGGCTTGGGTTAGGAGCTAAACTTCGGGTTATGATTTTGGCTAGGGTTAGCAGCTAAAGTTAGGGTTAGGGTTATGGTTTTGGCTAGGATTAGGAGCTAAAGTTAGGGTTAGGGTTATGGTTTTGGCTAGGGTTAGGAGCTAAAGTTAGGGTTAGGGTTATGGTTTTGGCTAGGGTTAGGAGCTAAAGTTAGGGTTAGGGTTATGGTTTTGGCTAGGGTTAGGAGCTAAAGTTAGGGTTAGGGTTATGGTTTTGGCTAGGGTTAGGAGCTAAAGTTAGGGTTAGGGTTATGGTTTTGGCTAGGGTTAGGAGCTAAAGTTAGGGTTAGGGTTATGGTTTTGGCTAGGGTTAGGAGCTAAAGTTAGGGTTAGGGTTATGGTTTTGGCTAGGGTTAGGAGCTAAAGTTGGGGTTAGGGTATGCTTTTGGCTTGGGTTAGGAGCTAAAGTTAGGGTTAGGGTTATGGTTTTGGCTTGGGTTAGGTGCTAAAGTTAGGGTTAGGGTTATGGATTTGGGGTTAGGGGTTAGGAGCTAAAGTTAGGGTTAGGGTTATGGTTTTGGCTTGGGTTAGGAGCTAAAGTTAGGGTTAGGGTTATGGTTTGGCTAGGGTTAGGAGCTAAAGTTAGGGTTAGGGTTATGGTTTTGGCTAGGGTTAGGAGCTAAAGTTAGGGTTAGGGTTATGGTTTTGGCTAGGGTTAGGAGCTAAAGTTAGGGTTAGGGTTATGGTTTTGGCTAGGGTTAGGAGCTAAAGTTAGGGTTAGGGTTATGGTTTTGGCTAGGGTTAGGAGCTAAAGTTAGGGTTAGGGTTATGGTTTTGGCTAGGGTTAGGAGCCAAAGTTAGGGTTAGGGTTATGGTTTTGGCTAGGGTTAGGAGCTAAAGTTAGGGTTAGGGTTATGGTTTTGGCTAGGGTTAGGAGCTAAAGTTAGGGTTAGGGTTATGGTTTTGGCTAGGGTTAGGAGCTAAAGTTAGGGTTAGGGTTATGGTTTTGGCTAGGGTTAGGAGCTAAAGTTAGGGTTAGGGTTATGGTTTTGGCTAGGGTTAGGAGCTAAAGTTAGTGTTAGGGTTATGGTTTTGGCTAGGGTTAGGAGCTAAAGTTAGGGTTAGGGTTATGGTTTTGGCTAGGGTTAGGAGCTAAAGTTAGGGTTAGGGTTATGGTTTTGGCTAGGGTTAGGAGCTAAAGTTAGGGTTAGGGTTATGGTTTTGGCTAGGGTTAGGAGCTAAAGTTAGGGTTAGGGTTATGGTTTTGGCTAGGGTTAGGAGCTAAAGTTAGGGTTAGGGTTATGGTTTTGGCTAGGGTTAGGAGCTAAAGTTAGGGTTAGGGTTATGGTTTTGGCTAGGGTTAGGAGCTAAAGTTAGGGTTAGGGTTATGGTTTTGGCTAGGGTTAGGAGCTAAAGTTAGGGTTAGGGTTATGGTTTTGGCTAGGGTTAGGAGCTAAAGTTAGGGTTAGGGTTATGGTTTTGGCTAGGGTTAGGAGCTAAAGTTAGGGTTAGGGTTATGGTTTTGGCTAGGGTTAGGAGCTAAAGTTAGGGTTAGGGTTATGGTTTTGGCTAGGGTTAGGAGCTAAAGTTAGGGTTAGGGTTATGGTTTTGGCTAGGGTTAGGAGCTAAAGTTAGGGTTAGGGTTATGGTTTTGGCTTGGGTTAGGAGCTAAAGTTAGGGTTAGGGTTATGGTTTTTAGGGTTAGGGTTAGGAGCTAAAGTTAGGGTTAGGGTTATGGTTTTGGCTAGGGTTAGGAGCTAAAGTTAGGGTTAGGGTTATGGTTTTGGCTAGGGTTAGGAGCTAAAGTTAGGGTTAGGGTTATGGTTTTGGCTAGGGTTAGGAGCTAAAGTTAGGGTTAGGGTTATGGTTTTGGCTAGGGTTAGGAGCTAAAGTTAGGGTTAGGGTTATGGTTTTGGCTAGGGTTAGGAGCTAAAGTTAGGGTTAGGGTTATGGTTTTGGCTAGGGTTAGGAGCTAAAGTTAGGGTTAGGGTTATGGTTTTGGCTAGGGTTAGGAGCTAAAGTTAGGGTTAGGGTTATGGTTTTGGCTTTAGGAGCTAAAGTTAGGGTTAGGGTTATGGTTTTGGCTAGGGTTAGGAGCTAAAGTTAGGGTTAGGGTTATGGTTTTGGCTAGGGTTAGGAGCTAAAGTTAGGGTTAGGGTTATGGTTTTGGCTAGGGTTAGGAGCTAAAGTTAGGGTTAGGGTTATGGTTTTGGCTAGGGTTAGGAGCTAAAGTTAGGGTTAGGGTTATGGTTTTGGCTTGGTTAGGAGCTAAAGTTAGGGTTAGGGTTATGGTTTTGGTTAGGGTTAGGAGTAAAGTTAGGGTTAGGGTTATGGTTTTGGCTAGGGTTAGGAGCTAAAGTTAGGGTTATGGTTATTGGCTAGGGTTAGGAGCTAAAGTTAGGGTTAGGGTTATGGTGTTGGCTAGGGTTAGGAGCTAAAGTTAGGGTTAGGGTTATGGTTTTGGCTTGGGTTAGGAGCTAAAGTTAGGGTTAGGGTTATGGTTTTGGCTAGGGTTAGGGTTAGGAGCTAAAGTTAGAGTTAGGGTTATGGTTTTGGCTAGGGTTAGGAGCTAAAGTTAGGGTTAGGGTTATGGTTTTTGCTTGGGTTAGGAGCTAAAGTTAGGGTTAGGGTTATGGTTTTGGCTAGGGTTAGGAGCTAAAGTTAGGGTTAGGGTTATGGTTTTGGCTAGGGTTAGGAGCTAAAGTTAGGGTTAGGGTTATGGTTTTGGCTAGGGTTAGGAGCTAAAGTTAGGGTTAGGGTTATGGTTTTGGCTAGGGTTAGGAGCTAAAGTTAGGGTTAGGGTTATGGTTTTGGCTAGGGTTAGGAGCTAAAGTTAGGGTTAGGGTTATGGTTTTGGCTAGGGTTAGGAGCTAAAGTTAGGGTTAGGGTTATGGTTTTGGCTAGGGTTAGGAGCTAAAGTTAGGGTTAGGGTTATGGTTTTGGCTAGGGTTAGGAGCTAAAGTTAGGGTTAGGGTTATGGTTTTGGCTAGGGTTAGGAGCTAAAGTTAGGGTTAGGGTTATGGTTTTGGCTAGGGTTAGGAGCTAAAGTTAGGGTTAGGGTTATGGTTTTGGCTAGGGTTAGGAGCTAAAGTTAGGGTTAGGGTTATGGTTTTGGCTAGGGTTAGGAGCTAAAGTTAGGGTTAGGGTTATGGTTTTGGCTAGGGTTAGGAGCTAAAGTTAGGGTTAGGGTTATGGTTTTGGCTAGGGTTAGGAGCTAAAGTTAGGGTTAGGGTTATGGTTTTGGCTAGGGTTAGGAGCTAAAGTTAGGGTTAGGGTTATGGTTTTGGCTAGGGTTAGGAGCTAAAGTTAGGGTTAGGGTTATGGTTTTGGCTAGGGTTAGGAGCTAAAGTTAGGGTTAGGGTTATGGTTTTGGCTAGGGTTAGGAGCTAAAGTTAGGGTTAGGGTTATGGTTTTGGCTAGGGTTAGGAGCTAAAGTTAGGGTTAGGGTTATGGTTTTGGCTAGGGTTAGGAGCTAAAGTTAGGGTTAGGGTTATGGTTTTGGCTAGGGTTAGGAGCTAAAGTTAGGGTTAGGGTTATGGTTTTGGCTAGGGTTAGGAGCTAAAGTTAGGGTTAGGGTTATGGTTTTGGCTAGGGTTAGGAGCTAAAGTTAGGGTTAGGGTTATGGTTTTGGCTAGGGTTAGGAGCTAAAGTTAGGGTTAGGGTTATGGTTTTGGCTAGGGTTAGGAGCTAAAGTTAGGGTTAGGGTTATGGTTTTGGCTAGGGTTAGGAGCTAAAGTTAGGGTTAGGGTTATGGTTTTGGCTAGGGTTAGGAGCTAAAGTTAGGGTTAGGGTTATGGTTTTGGCTAGGGTTAGGAGCTAAAGTTAGGGTTAGGGTTATGGTTTTGGCTAGGGTTAGGAGTTAAAGTTAGGGTTAGGGTTATGGTTTTGGCTAGGGTTAGGAGCTAGGTAAAGTTAGGGTTATGGTTTTGGCTAGGGTTAGGAGCTAAAGTTAGGGTTAGGGTTATGGTGTTGGCTAGGGTTAGGAGCTAAAGTTAGGGTTATGGTTATGGTTTTGGCTTGGGTTAGGTGCTAAAGTTAGGGTTAGGGTTATGGTTTTGGCTAGGGTTAGGGTTAGGAGCTAAAGTTAGAGTTAGGGTTATGGTTTTGGCTAGGGTTAGGAGCTAAAGTTAGGGTTAGGGTTATGGTTTTTGCTTGGGTTAGGAGCTAAAGTTAGGGTTAGGGTTATGGTTTTGGCTAGGGTTAGGAGCTAAAGTTAGGGTTAGGGTTATGGTTTTGGCTAGGGTTAGGAGCTAAAGTTAGCGTTAGGGTTATGGTTTTGGCTAGGGTTAGGAGCTAAAGTTAGGGTTAGGGTTATGGTTTTGGCTAGGGTTAGGAGCTAAAGTTAGGGTTAGGGTTATGGTTTTGGCTAGGGTTAGGAGCTAAAGTTAGGGTTAGGGTTATGGTTTTGGCTTGGGTTAGGTGCTAAAGTTATGGTTAGGGTTATGGTTTTGGCTAGGGTTAGGAGCTAAAGTTAGGGTTAGGGTTATGGTTTTGGCTAGGGTTAGGAGCTAAAGTTAGGGTTATGGTTATGGTTTTGGCTAGGGTTAGGAGCTAAAGTTGGGGTTAGGGTATGCTTTTGGCTTGGGTTAGGAGCTAAAGTTAGGGTTATGGTTATGGTTTTGGCTTGGGTTAGGTGCTAAAGTTAGGGTTAGGGTTATGGATAGGCTTAGGGTTAGGAGCTAAAGTTAGGGTTAGGGTTATGGTTTTGGCTTGGGTTAGGAGCTAAACTTAGGG
This sequence comes from Oncorhynchus gorbuscha, assembly GCF_021184085.1. Lineage (NCBI taxonomy): Eukaryota > Metazoa > Chordata > Actinopteri > Salmoniformes > Salmonidae > Oncorhynchus > Oncorhynchus gorbuscha. The sequence goes on along the minus strand of NC_060182.1, from coordinate 24,976,923 downwards.
TTATGATTTTGGCTAGGGTTAGCAGCTAAAGTTAGTGTTAGGGTTATGGTTTTGGCTAGGGTTAGGAGCTAAAGTTAGGGTTAGGGTTATGGTTTTGGCTAGGGTTAGGAGCTAAAGTTAGGGTTAGGGTTATGGTTTTGGCTAGGGTTAGGAGCTAAAGTTAGGGTTAGGGTTATGGTTTTGGCTAGGGTTAGGAGCTAAAGTTAGGGTTAGGGTTATGGTTTTGGCTAGGGCTAGGAGCTAAAGTTAGGGTTAGGGTTATGGTTTTGGCTTGGGTTAGGAGCTAAAGTTAGGGTTAGGGTTATGGTTTTGGCTAGGGTTAGGAGCTAAAGTTAGGGTTAGGGTTATGGTTTTGGCTAGGGTTAGGAGCTAAAGTTAGGGTTATGGTTTTGGCTAGGGTTAGGAGCTAAAGTTAGGGTTAGGGTTATGGTTTTGGCTAGGGTTAGGAGCTAAAGTTAGGGTTATGGTTATGGTTTTGGCTTGGGTTAGGTGCTAAAGTTAGGGTTAGGGTTATGGTTTTGGCTAGGGTTAGGGTTAGGAGCTAAAGTTAGAGTTAGGGTTATGGTTTTGGCTAGGGTTCGGAGCTAAAGTTAGGGTTAGGGTTATGGTTTTTGCTTGGGTTCGGAGCTAAAGTTAGGGTTAGGGTTATGGTTTTGGCTAGGGTTAGAGCTAAAGTTAGGGTTAGGGTTATGGTTTTGGCTAGGGTTAGGAGCTAAAGTTAGGTTAGGGTTATGGTTTTGGCTAGGGTTAGGAGCTAAAGTTAGGGTTAGGGTTATGGTTTTGGCTAGGGTTAGGAGCTAAAGTTAGGGTTAGGGTTATGGTTTTGGCTAGGGTTAGGAGCTAAAGTTAGGGTTAGGGTTATGGTTTTGGCTTGGGTTAGGTGCTAAAGTTATGGTTAGGGTTATGGTTTTGGCTAGGGTTAGGAGCTAAAGTTAGGGTTAGGGTTATGGTTTTGGCTAGGGTTAGGAGCTAAAGTTAGGGTTATGGTTATGGTTTTGGCTAGGGTTAGGAGCTAAAGTTGGGGTTAGGGTATGCTTTTGGCTTGGGTTAGGAGCTAAAGTTAGGGTTATGGTTATGGTTTTGGCTTGGGTTAGGTGCTAAAGTTAGGGTTAGGGTTATGGATAGGGTTAGGGGGTTAGGAGCTAAAGTTAGGGTGAGGGTTATGCTTTTGGCTTGGGTTAGGAGCTAAACTTCGGGTTATGATTTTGGCTAGGGTTAGCAGCTAAAGTTAGGGTTAGGGTTATGGTTTTGGCTAGGTTTAAGAGCTAAAGTTAGGGTTAGGGTTATGGTTTTGGCTAGGGTTCGGAGCTAAAGTTAGGGTTAGGGTTATGGTTTTGGCTAGGGTTAAGAGCTAAAGGTAGGGTTAGGGTTATGGTTTTGGCTAGGGTTAGGAGCTAAAGTTAGGGTTATGGTTTTGGCTAGGGTTAGGAGCCAAAGTTAGGGTTAGGGTTATGGTTTTGGCTAGGGTTAGGAGCTAAAGTTAGGGTTAGGGTTATGGTTTTGGCTAGGGTTAGGAGCTAAAGTTAGGGTTAGGGTTATGGTTTTGGCTAGGGTTAGGAGCTAAAGTTAGTGTTAGGGTTATGGTTTTGGCTAGGGTTAGGAGCTAAAGTTAGGGTTAGGGTTATGGTTTTGGCTAGGGTTAGGAGCTAAAGTTAGGGTTAGGGTTATGGTTTTGGCTAGGGTTAGGAGCTAAAGTTAGGGTTAGGGTTATGGTTTTGGCTAGGGTTAGGAGCTAAAGTTAGGGTTAGGGTTATGGTTTTGGCTAGGGTTAGGAGCTAAAGTTAGGGTTAGGGTTATGGTTTTGGCTAGGGTTAGGAGCTAAAGTTAGGGTTAGGGTTATGCTTTTGGCTAGGTTTAGGAGCTAAAGTTAGTGTTAGGGTTATGGTTTTTGCTAGGGTTAGGAGCTAAAGTTAGGGTTAGGGTTCTGCTTTTGGCTAGGGTTAGGAGCTAAAGTTAGGGTTAGGGTTATGGTTTTGGCTAGGGTTAGGAGCTAAAGTTAGGGTTAGGGTTATGGTTTTGGCTAGGGTTAGGAGCTAAAGTTAGGGTTAGGGTTATGGTTTTGGCTAGGGTTAGGAGCTAAAGTTAGGGTTAGGGTTATGGTTTTGGCTAGGGTTAGGAGCTAAAGTTAGGGTTAGGGTTATGGTTTTGGCTAGGGTTAGGAGCTAAAGTTAGGGTTAGGGTTATGGTTTTGGCTAGGGTTAGGAGCTAAAGTTAGGGTTAGGGTTATGGTTTTGGCTAGGGTTAGGAGCTAAAGTTAGGGTTAGGGTTATGGTTTTGGCTAGGGTTAGGAGCTAAAGTTAGGGTTAGGGTTATGGTTTTGGCTAGGGTTAGGAGCTAAAGTTAGGGTTAGGGTTATGGTTTTGGCTAGGGTTAGGAGCTAAAGTTAGGGTTAGGGTTATGGTTTTGGCTAGGGTTAGGAGCTAAAGTTAGGGTTATGGTTTTGGCAAGGGTTAGGAGCTAAAGTTAGGGTTAGGGTTATGGTTTTGGCTAGGGTTAGGAGCTAAAGTTAGGGTTAGGGTTATGGTTTTGGCTAGGGTTAGGAGCTAAAGTTAGGGTTAGGGTTATGGTTTTGGCTAGGGTTAGGAGCTAAAGTTAGGGTTAGGGTTATGCTTTTGGCTAGGGTTAGGAGCTAAAGTTAGGGTTAGGGTTATGGTTTTGGCTAGGGTTAGGAGCTAAAGTTAGGGTTAGGGTTATGGTTTTGGCTAGGGTTAGGAGCTAAAGTTAGGGTTAGGGTTATGGTTTTGGCTAGGGTTAGGAGCTAAAGTTAGGGTTAGGGTTATGGTTTTGGCTAGGGTTAGGAGCTAAAGTTAGGGTTATGGTTTTGGCAAGGGTTAGGAGCTAAAGTTAGGGTTAGGGTTATGGTTTTGGCTAGGGTTAGGAGCTAAAGTTAGGGTTAGGGTTATGGTTTTGGCTAGGGTTAGGAGCTAAAGTTAGGGTTAGGGTTATGGTTTTGGCTAGGGTTAGGAGCTAAAGTTAGGGTTAGGGTTATGGTTTTGGCTAGGGTTAGGAGCTAAAGTTAGGGTTAGGGTTATGGTTTTGGCTTGGGTTAGGAGCTAAAGTTAGGGTTAGGGTTATGGTTTTGGTTAGGGTTAGGAGTTAAAGTTAGGGTTAGGGTTATGGTTTTGGCTAGGGTTAGGAGCTAAAGTTAGGGTTATGGTTTTGGCTAGGGTTAGGAGCTAAAGTTAGGGTTAGTGTTATGGTGTTGGCTAGGGTTAGGAGCTAAAGTTAGGGTTATGGTTATGGTTTTGGCTTGGGTTAGGTGCTAAAGTTAGGGTTAGGGTTATGGTTTTGGCTAGGGTTAGGAGCTAAAGTTAGGGTTATGGTTTTGGCTAGGGTTAGGAGCTAAAGTTAGGGTTAGGGTTATGGTGTTGGCTAGGGTTAGGAGCTAAAGTTAGGGTTATGGTTATGGTTTTGGCTTGGGTTAGGTGCTAAAGTTAGGGTTAGGGTTATGGTTTTGGCTAGGGTTAGGGTTAGGAGCTAAAGTTAGAGTTAGGGTTATGGTTTTGGCTAGGGTTCGGAGCTAAAGTTAGGGTTAGGGTTATGGTTTTTGCTTGGGTTCGGAGCTAAAGTTAGGGTTAGGGTTATGGTTTTGGCTAGGGTTCGGAGCTAAAGTTAGGGTTAGGGTTATGGTTTTGGCTAGGGTTAGGAGCTAAAGTTAGCGTTAGGGTTATGGTTTTGGCTAGGGTTAGGAGCTAAAGTTAGGGTTAGGGTTATGGTTTTGGCTAGGGTTAGGAGCTAAAGTTAGGGTTAGGGTTATGGTTTTGGCTAGGGTTAGGAGCTAAAGTTAGGGTTAGGGTTATGGTTTTGGCTAGGGTTAGGAGCTAAAGTTAGGGTTAGGGTTATGGTTTTGGCTTGGGTTAGGTGCTAAAGTTATGGTTAGGGTTATGGTTTTGGCTAGGGTTAGGAGCTAAAGTTAGGGTTAGGGTTATGGTTTTGGCTAGGGTTAGGAGCTAAAGTTAGGGTTATGGTTATGGTTTTGGCTAGGGTTAGGAGCTAAAGTTGGGGTTAGGGTATGCTTTTGGCTTGGGTTAGGAGCTAAAGTTAGGGTTATGGTTATGGTTTTGGCTTGGGTTAGGTGCTAAAGTTAGGGTTAGGGTTATGGATAGGGTTAGGGGGTTAGGAGCTAAAGTTAGGGTTAGGGTTATGGTTTTGGCTAGGGTTAGGAGCTAAAGTTAGGGTGAGGGTTATGCTTTTGGCTAGGTTTAGGAGCTAAAGTTAGCGTTATGGTTATGGTTTTGGCTAGGGTTCGGAGCTAAAGTTAGGGTTAGGGTTATGGTTTTGGCTAGGGTTAAGAGCTAAAGTTAGGGTTAGGGTTATGGTTTTGGCTAGGATTAGGTGCTAAAGTTAGGGTTATGGTTTTGGCTAGGGTTAGGAGCCAAAGTTAGGGTTAGGGTTATGGTTTTGGCTAGGGTTAGGAGCTAAAGTTAGGGTTAGGGTTATGGTTTTGGCTTAGGTTAGGAGCTAAAGTTAGGGTTAGGGTTATGGTTTTGGCTAGGGTTAGGAGCTAAAGTTAGGGTTAGGGTTATGGTTTTGGCTAGGGTTAGGAGCTAAAGTTAGGGTTAGGGTTATGGTTTTGGCTAGGGTTAGGAGCTAAAGTTGGGGTTAGGGTATGCTTTTGGCTTGGGTTAGGAGCTAAAGTTAGGGTTATGGTTATGGTTTTGGCTTGGGTTAGGTGCTAAAGTTAGGGTTAGGGTTATGGATAGGTTTAGGGTTAGGAGCTAAAGTTAGGGTTAGGGTTATGGTTTTGGCTAGGGTTACGAGCTAAAGTTAGGGTGAGGGTTATGCTTTTGGCTTGGGTTAGGAGCTAAAGTTAGGGTTATGGTTTTGGCTAGGGTTAGGAGCTAAAGTTAGGGTTAGGGTTATGGTTTTGGCTAGGGTTAGGAGCTAAAGTTAGAGTTAGGGTTAGGGTTATGGTTTTGGCTTGGGTTAGGAGCTAAAGTTAGGGTTAGGGTTATGGTTTTGGCTAGGGTTAGGAGCTAAAGTTAGGGTTAGGGTTATGGTTTTGGCTAGGGTTAGGAGCTAAAGTTAGGGTTAGGGTTATGCTTTTGGCTAGGGTTAGGAGCTAAAGTTAGGGTTAGGGTTATGGTTTTGGCTAGGGTTAGGAGCTAAAGTTAGGGTTAGGTTTAGGGTTAGGGGTTAGGGTTAGGGTTAGGGTTAGGGTTTTGGCTAGGGTTAGGAGCTAGGGTTAGGGTTATGGTTTTGGCTTGGGTTAGGAGCTAAAGTTAAGGTTATGGTTTTGGCTAGGGTTAGGAGCTAAAGTTAGGGTTAGGGTTATGGTTTTGGCTAGGGTTAGGAGCTAGGGTTAGGGTTATGGTTTTGGCTTGGGTTAGGAGCTAAAGTTAGGGTTAGGGTTATGGTTTTGGCTAGGGTTAGGAGCTAAAGTTAGGGTTAGGGTTATGGTTTTGGCTTGGGTTAGGAGCTAAAGTTAGGGTTAGGGTTATGGTTTTGGCTAGGGTTAGGAGCTAAAGTTAGGGTTAGGGTTATGGTTTTGGCTAGGGTTAGGAGCTAAAGTTAGGGTTAGGGTTATGGTTTTGGCTAGGGTTAGGAGCTAAAGTTAGGGTTATGGTTATGGTTTTGGCTAGGGTTAGGAGCTAAAGTTAGGGTTAGGGTTATGGTTTTGGCTAGGGTTCGGAGCTAAAGTTAGGTTTAGGGTTATGCTTTTGGCTAGGGTTAGGAGCCAAAGTTAGGGTGAAGGTTATGCTTTAGGCTCGGGTTAGGAGCTAAAGTTAGGGTTAAGGTTATGGTTTTGGCTCGGGTTAGGAGCTAAAGTTAGGGTTAGGGTTATGGTTTTGGCTAGGGTTAGGAGCTAAAGTTAGGGTTAGGGTTATGGTTTTGGCTAGGGTTAGGAGCTAAAGTTAGGGTTAGGGTTATGGTTTTGGCTAGGGTTAGGAGCTAAAGTTAGGGTTAGGGTTATGCTTTTGGCTAAGGTTAGGAGCTAAAGTTAGGGTTAGGGTTATGGTTTTGGCTAGGGTTCGGAGCTAAAGTTAGGGTTAGGGTTATGCTTTTGGCTAGGGTTAGGAGCCAAAGTTAGGGTTAGGGTTATGGTTTTGGCTAGGGTTAGGAGCTAAAGTTAGTGTTAGTGTTATGCTTTTGGCTTGGGTTAGGAGCTGAAGTTAGGGTTAGGGTTATGGTTTTGGCTAGGGTTAGGAGCTAAAGTTAGGGTTATGGTTTTGGCTAGGGTTAGGAGCTAAAGTTAGTGTTAGGGTTATGGTTTGGGCTTGGGTTAGGTGCTAAAGTTAGGGTTATGGTTTTTGCTAGGGTTAGGAGCTAAAGTTAGGGTTATGCTTTTGGCTAAGGTCTCAACCTTTAAGTCTTTACTGAAGACTCATCTCTTCAGTGGGTCATATGATTGAGTGTAGTCTGGCCCAGGAGTGGGAAGGTGAACGGAAAGGCTCTGGAGCAACGAACCGCCCTTGCTGTCTCTGCCTGGCCGGTTCCCCTTTTTCCACTGGGATTCTCTGCCTCTAGCCCTGTTACGGGGCTGAGTCACTGGCTTGCTGGGGCTCTCTCGTGCCGTCCCTGGGGGGGTGCGTCACCTGGGTGGGTTGATTCACTGTTGTGGTCGGCCTGTCTGGGTTCCCCCCTTGGGTTGTACCGTGTCGGAGATCTTTGTGGGCTATACTCGGCCTTGTCTCAGGATGGTAAGTTGGTGGTTGAAGATTTCCCTCTAGTGGTGTGGGGGCTGTGCTTTGGCAAAGTGGGTGGGGTTATATCCTTCCTGTTTGGCCCTGTCCGGGTGTCCTCGGATGGGGCCACAGTGTCTCCTGACCCCTCCTGTCTCAGCCTCCAGTATTTATGCTGCAGTAGTTTATGTGTCGGGGGGCTAGGGTCAGTTTGTTTATCTGGAGTACTTCTCCTGTCCTATTCGGTGTCCTGTGTAAATCTAAGTGTGCGTTCTCTAATTCTCTCCTTCTCTCTTTCTTTCTCTCTCTCGGAGGACCTGAGCCCTAGAACCATGCCCCAGGACTACCTGACATGATGACTCCTTGCTGTCCCCAGTCCACCTGGCCATGCTGCTGCTCCAGTTTCAACTGGCCTGGGCCCTAGGACCATGTCCCAGGACTACCTGACATGAGGACTCCTTGCTGTCCCCAGTCCACCTGGCCATGCTCCTGCTCCAGTTTCAACTGTTCTGCCTTACTATTATTCAACCATGCTGGTCATTTATGAACATTTGAACATCTTGGCCACGTTCTGTTATAATCTCCACCCGGCACAGCCGGAAGAGGACTGGCCACCCCACATATGCTCTCTCTAATTCTCTCTTTCTTTCTCTCTCTCGGAGGACCTGAGCCCTAGGACCGTGCCCCAGGACTACCTGACATGATGGCTCCTTGCTGTCCCCAGTCCACCTGACTGTGCTGCTGCTCCAGTTTCAACTGTTCTGCCTTATTATTATTTGACCATGCTGGTCATTTATGAACATTTGAACATCTTGGTCATGTTCTGTTATAATCTCTACCCGGCACAGCCAGAAGAGGACTGGCCACCCCACATAGCCCGGTTCCTCTCTAGGTTTCTTCCTAGGTTTTGGCCTTTCTAGGGAGTTTTTCCTAGCCACCGTGCTTTTACACCTGCATTGTTTGCTGTTTGGGGTTTTAGGCTGGGTTTCTGTACAGCACTTTGAGATATCAGCTGACGTACGAAGGGCTATATAAATAAATTTGATTTGATTTGATTTGATTGATTTAGGGGTAGGAGCTAAAGTTAGGGTTAGGATTATGGTTTTGGCTTGGGTTATGAGCTAAAGTTAGGGTTAGGGTTATGGTTTTGGCTAGGGTTAGGGTTATGGTTTTGGCTTGGATTAGGAGCTAAAGTTAGGGTTAGGTTTATGGTTTTGGCTAGGGTTAGGAGCTAAAGTTAGGGTTAGGGTTATGGTTTTGGCTAGGGTTAGGGTTATGGTTTTGGCTTGGGTTAGGAGCTAAAGTTAGGGTTAGGGTTATGCTTTTGGCTAGGGTTACGAGCTAAAGTTAGGGTTAGGGTTATGGTTTTGGCTAGGGTTAGGAGTTAAAGTTAGGGTTAGGGTTATGGTTTTGGCTAGGGTTAGGAGCTAAAGTTAGGGTTAGGGTTATGGTTTTGGCTAGGGTTTGGAGCTAAAGTTAGGTTTAGGGTTATGCTTTTGGCTAGGGTTAGGAGCCAAAGTTAGGGTGAAGGTTATGCTTTAGGCTCGGGTTAGGAGCTAAAGTTAGGGTTAAGGTTATGGTTTTGGCTCGGGTTAGGAGCTAAAGTTAGGGTTAGGGTTATGGTTTTGGCTAGGGTTAGGAGCTAAAGTTAGGGTTAGGGTTATGGTTTTGGCTAGGGTTAGGAGCTAAAGTTAGGGTTAGGGTTATGGTTTTGGCTAGGGTTAGGAGCTAAAGTTAGGGTTAGGGTTATGCTTTTGGCTAGGGTTAGGAGCTAAAGTTAGGGTTAGGGTTATGGTTTTGGCTAGGGTTCGGAGCTAAAGTTAGGGTTAGGGTTATGCTTTTGGCTAGGGTTAGGAGCCAAAGTTAGGGTTAGGGTTATGGTTTTGGCTAGGGTTAGGAGCTGAAGTTAGGGTTAGGGTTATGGTTTTGGTTTTGGCTAGGGTTAGGAGCTAAAGTTAGGGTTATGGTTTTGGCTAGGGTTAGGAGCTAAAGTTAGGGTTAGGGTTATGGTTTGGGCTTGGGTTAGGTGCTAAAGTTAGGGTTATGGTTTTGGCTAGGGTTAGGAGCTAAAGTTAGGTTTATGCTTTTGGCTAGGGGTAGGAGCTAAAGTTAGGGTTAGGATTATGGTTTTGGCTTGGGTTATGAGCTAAAGTTAGGGTTAGGGTTATGGTTTTGGCTAGGGTTAGGAGCTAAAGTTAGGGTTAGGGTTATGGTTTTGGCTAGGGTTAGGGTTATGGTTTTGGCTTGTTTTAGGTGCTAAAGTTAGGGTTAGGGTTATGCTTTTGGCTAGGGTTAGGAGCTAAAGTTAGGGTTAGGGTTATGATTTTGGCTAGGGTTAGGAGCTAAAGTTAGGGTTAGGGTTATGGTTTTGGCTAGGGTTAGGAGCTAAAGTTAGGGTTAGGGTTATGCTTTTGGCTAGGGGTAGGAGCTAAAGTTAGGGTTATGGTTATGGTTAGGGTTGAGCTGGGGTACGGACATGACGTCAGGGTTAGTGTTGAGCTGGGGTATGGACATGACGTTGTGGTTAGGGTTGAGCTGGGGTACGGTATTAACGTTAGGGTTAGGGTTGATCTGGGGTATGGACATGATGTTAGGGTTAGGGTTGAGCTAGGGTATGGACGTGACATTAGGATTAGGGTTGAGCTGGGGTATGGACATGAAGCTAATGTTATGGTTAGGGTTGAGCTGGGGTACGGACATGACGTTAGGTTTAGGGTTGAGCTGGGGTATGGACATGACATTAGGATTAGGGTTGAGCTGGGGTATGGACATGACGTTAGGGTTAGGGTTGAGCTGGGGTATGGACATGATGTTAGGGTTAGAGTTGAGCTGGGGTACGATATTGACGTTAGGGTTAGGGTTGATCTGGGGTATGGACATGATGTTAGGGTTAGGGTTGAGCTAGGGTATGGACATGACATTAGGATTAGGGTTGAGCTGGGGTATGGACATGATGTTATGGTTAGGGTTGAGCTGGGGTATGGACATGATGTTATGGTTAGGGTTGAGCTGGGGTATGGACAATGCTTTAGGGTTAGGGTTAGTGGCATGACGTTATGGTTAGGGTTGAGCTGGGGTATGGACATGAAGTTAGGGTTTGGGTTGAGCTGGGGTATGGACATGAAGCTAATGTTAGGGTTAGGGTTGATCTGGGGTATGGACATGAAGTTAGGGTTAGGATTGAGCTGGGGTATGGACATGAAGTTAGGGTTAGGATTGAGCTGGGGTATGGACATGAAGTTAGGGTTAGGGTTGATCTGGGGTATGGACATGAAGTTAGGGTTAGGGTTGATCTGGGGTATGGACATGAAGTTAGGGTTAGGGAAAGGGTTTTTCCTGTTTGGTCCCAGTCAGGAGACCAGATGCTGCTGGATGTGGTGTTGGAGGGTCAGTAGGAGGCACCCTTTCTTCTGGTGTAAAAAAAATATATCCCAATGCCCCAGGGCAATGATTGGGGACGTTGCCCTGTGTAGGATGCCGCTAACTTAATCGGGTGTCCTGACTCTCTGTGGTCACTAAAGATCCCATGGCACTTATCGTAAGAGTAGGGGTGTTAACCCTGGTGTCCTGGCTAAATTCCCAATCTGGCCCTCATACAGTCACCTAATCATCCCCACCTTACAATTGGCTCATTCATTCCCCTTCCTCTCCTCTGTAACTATTCCCCAGGTCTTTGCTGTAAATTAGAATGTGTTCTCAGTCAACTTACTATAAGGGTTAAATCAATTAAATTAAAATATTTAAAAAACCAAACATTCAAACAGTGTATACTACTATCCTGTTACATGCTGGTGCAATGTGTGCCCCTCTGAGGGTGCCCTATAATCTCAGGAGAGGGCATGAGGTACTCAACTGCATGTTAATCTAAGCCCCTCTGTAACCCTGTAAAACAGGCTGCGGAAATGAGTCCTCAATTAGGCTTGTTGGTCCTAGGACCCCACGGATCTCCCAGCTCATGAGTTCATACACACATACTAAGTCCTTCTCTACTAGCAAGCACGGTAAGGGAACGGGGGGGGGGTTCAGCAATACAGTAATATGTCAATGTGATATTTCATAATTATTGTCTACACATTTGCAAAAAAATTAAAAAACTGTTTTTGCTTTGACATTATTGGGTATTATGTGTAGATTGATGAGAAAAATCAACAATTCAATCCATTTTTGAATAAGGCTGTAACGTAATACAATGTGGAAAAGTTCTGAATACTTTCTGAATGCACTGTACGTGTGTGTGTGTGTGTGTGTGTGTGTGTGTGTGTGTGTGTGTGTGTGTGTGTGTGTGTGTGTGTGTGTGTGTGTGTGTGTGTGTGTGTGTGTGTGTGTGTGTGTGTGTGTGTGTGTGTGTGTGTGTGTGTGTCATTATGATATTTCTATGAAGAATGTGAGGCATAATGTTGGTATGGTTGCATTGTGTGTGTGTGTGTGTGTGTGTGTGTGTGTGTGTGTGTGTGTGTGTGTGTGTGTGTGTGTGTGTGTGTGTGTGTGTGTGTGTGTGTGTGTGTGTGTGTGTGTGTGTGTGTGTTTGTACATGTGTTTATTTGTGCATGGGCATGAACATTGATCAGCTCTGTGACAGCAGGGCCATTATGATATTTCTATGAAGAATGTGAGGCATAATGTTGGTATGGTTGCTCCACTAACCCCCCTTTTCCACAAAAGCCGCTCCTGGAGAATGTCAAGGGCCCAGTGATATGAAGGGGTTAAGGGGCAGTGGTGGGCTATAAGGGGTTGGGGGACATGAAGGCACAGATTGGTTTGTAGATAATGAGAACAGGAGAGTGAAACGGTGCTCCCACTTCCCCACAGTACAGGCACAGAGCCCCCCCCTCTCCTCTGTCGATACAGGGATGCCATCCTGTGTACGAAATAGGAATTGCATAGTTGCTGGCTGTTGATGTAAGGCTGCAGTAGTAGTGTAAAACATAGTTGACGACATATGACAATAAACTCCTCAGATGTAAAGTAACTGGGTATTTTATTGTGTTAAAAACAATCTGACATAACAATCCACATAGGACTTTGGAAGTAATACAGTGCACCATGTCAACTTTGGCCTTGAACTTTGAACTGTCTTCACAGACCACCTCTCCTCCTTAACCAATATCAGCTCTCCTTTCCCCCAAATATACACAAAACACTCACGCACGCACCCAGACACACACACTCTTTCTCTCTCAGAAATAATGTTGGGGTACGTAACATAGCAAGGAATAGAAAGGATCAGCGATTGGAGGGCAGTGTAAAGAACAATGATGCTAATTGGACAACCGGATCAACATTTACAGAAATATGTTTTAAATGATGGTATTTTGGGAGAATGTGTAGGCCTATGGTACAAATATAAGGGCTCTATTCAATCCGTATCACAGAAGTTCAGCGTTACAGCGTGATTGACATTTCAAGGCAACTGCCTTAACATTTCTACCGTTTCAGCAATACAGATTGAATAGAGCCCTTAGTCTCTACAAGAAAACAAAAAAATCCTCCACATCATATTAACTTATCTGCACACATAAATACATAGCATAACCATATTGACATTGTGCTTTCTCAACTCAGTCGCACTTCTCAGAAGTAGCCCAAAGGCCGGCACATGGTGATATTGAGTCGTTTCATCCTACCATCCAAAGGGAATGCTCACACTCCCATCCCCCTGGACCGGATCGTACATAAAACATTCTCCATTCAGGCTGCTAAGGCGTCCATTTTCTCCTTAACCCAATTGAATTGCGAGAAGGTAGAGAGACAAAACAGGGAAAATATGCGTACTTTCACTATGAAACACTATTTTCCACCATCATGGTAGAGTATATTAGTACTAATATTTATATATTACTTAATTCCATTATTTTCCTTTTAGATTTGTGGGTATTGTTGTGAATTGTGAGATACTACTGCGCTGTTGGAACTAGGAACAAAAGCATTTAGCTACACCCACAATAACATCTGCTAAATATGTTTATGTGACCAATACAATTTTATTTTATTTTATATTTGGATGTTGCGTATTGCTGCAACCTGATTGGCTGAACACGATATGCATCATCCAGAACTAGCATTAGCTACTGTAGCATGGTGGTGGAAAATGGTGTTTCATAAAGTATGCATATTTTCCCCATTTCTATCTGCTTTCTCACCATTAAATCAAGTTAAGGATGGAATGTATACATTTGTAGCCTGAATGGAGAATGTTTTATGTACGAACAGGTCGACGTGGGACATGAGTGTACAGCCGGCTGCATTCCATTCCATTTGGACAGTAAGATGAAATGACTCAATATCGCCATCTGCAGACCTTTGGGCTATCTCAAAGAGTATGTCCCAAATGGCACCCTATTCCCTACATAGTGCACTGCTTTTGACCCGAACCCTGTAGGCCTTGGTCAAAAGCAGTGCACTTTAGGGAATAGGGTGCCATTTAGGGAGGCAGCCAAAGTCTCCAATGTCCATATGTAGCCACTAACATTGGTCATGCAATTAAAGAGCACAAAACTACAGTCCACTTAACTTATTTTCCTCAGTCATTCAAGAGTTAATAATGACATCTTTATAAAGCAGGTATAAATAACAGACAGGATTTAATACATCTAAACGCTCTCATAGATTCCACTGGGATAAGGGAAAAAGTAAAAGCATGTTTTATTTTACAAAGCCACTTGTCTTTCACAACAGACTATATGTCAGTATATTGAATCACCACAGAAAGTCCTTGGACCAGGCCAGGTCTGTACACGGAAAAATCACTAGGTTGCGCTCTACTCACACCACTTCACAGAGGACAAACAGGTTTTGCTGAACAAGGCAGCAACGGTAACCTGTGTAATTGACACACAGAGACGGGCCTACAGAAAAAGCAGCAAGGATGGAGTTCTTATAATGTCTGTACTTTAACATTTTGTTTTATTGTACCTGATTATTGTCCTTGAATTCAGACAAAACTGTCATTTTTTGCAATTCTTGGCACCTCAGTGGTGATATTTGTCTGTATGTGTTTATGATATAATGAATTACATAGCAGGGAATTGACCAGAAACACTCTTCAGCTCTCTTGCCAACACACACGCACGCACACACGCACGCACACACACACACACACACACGCACACGCACACACACACGCACGCACGCGCGCGCACGCACGCACACAGACTCACACATCTACATAAACAGTGTAAAAGAACAAAGTAGGTACCATTTAGAATAAGAATCAAGATGTTTTCACACATAAATATGCTTTTAGCCCAAAGATGGGATGTCGTATTTAAAGTCTACTATTCTTTCACAAGGCCTTGCAATCTCACCTACACATTGATGTTGTGCAGTCTGTCACTAGTACCATCTCAACTCCCACATGTCATTGTGTCAGCACACAACACAAGTCATTACAATCAGAAAATACACACAGGTCATTTAAATAAAAGACTAAATAAAACACAAGACATATTTCTCGTCACCCCATGAACATATATGTAGAATATCTTCCACTTGCTCTACCTTGTCAGCCATTTTGAAAAACAAAATCACAATAGAACCATTCTATTGATCCTGTACACTCTCTCTGCTTCAGAATCTACCCTCATTGTGAGTACTCTATATACACTGGAATGACAGTACAGTGCCTTCTCTAATCTGTAGTTGTTTGGACCAAAATGCTAAGAAGTATATCAAAGCCTAGCTCTACCACAAAGCACACGTCTACATTATGTTATCTTTGCATATAAAACACGTGAAATGTGATTATATCTACGTGGATCAATCTGCATTTGGAGTTATGTGTATTCTGTCTTGATCCCATTGTTTTTGTCCATCTCACAATTTATCATCCACATCATCATCAAATTCATTGTCATCATGGGTTATAAATGTGTGTCTGTTTCCGTTCTGATATTCCAGTTACGAGCCAGTTGTATTTCCGTTGAGAGATTGAGTTACACACACTGAGCCATCCTTTAACTTGTCAGGCTGTCTGTCTGGCTGTCTGTCTGTCTGTCTGGCTGTCTGTCTGTCTGGCTGTCTGTTCAGTTTATTCTGCTGTGGTGAGGTCTCTATCAGAAGCTCTCCAGCAGAGTGCATACAATGTGACTGACAGCTGGGGCAGATAGAATTAGGATGGGGTATTAATAGGAGGCAATACAAGCAAGGGGTGGTAGTCAGGGGTCAGGTGTCAGGGAATAGTGAAGCATCATGGGGCAGTAGATAGTGGGGTGTCGGAAGGTAAATATTCACAAAGAAGGAGGTGCTGTGTGTGTGTGGTTGACCCCCTCCACAAGTCCTTGGTCTCTATCAGTCTCTGTCCCTCTCTTTTCCTCCTCTTTTTTCCTCTCTCCCTAAACTCTGTCTGTATCAGTCCATCTCCTTCTCCTCTCTCTGACTGTTGTTACTCCCCTGCGCTTCGCGGTGCTCGTGGGGAGGGCTTCCCGTCGTGGGTTCGGCGGTTCCTCCCCTTGCGGATGTCCTGAAGATGCTTCCACTTCTTGTTAGGGGTCTGGACCACAGGTCCGAGGGGCGGGGCCTGTTTGGCAGGAGAAGCCGGGAAGCTCTTTCCCGATTGGGCATTCTTGCGTGCCCAGACCTGCTCGCAGATCTGGTCCACGGTGCTAAGATTGGGGTGGTCCACCAGCTGCATGAAGTCCCGGTACCACATCTTCTGACTGGTGGAGGGTGGGCCGCCGCTACGGGGGTCCAATCGGAGGAGAGAGTCAGCGGGTGGAGAGGGGGAAGAGGAAGAGGAGGGTACTACCTCCAGTATGATGTCCAGTAGGGTCTGGGTGAAGCCGTGCTCCATGGCGTGGCACTGGTAGAGGCCCGTGTCACGTTTCAGTACCCTCCTTACCAACAGTCCCCGCTCTGTGTGCAGGACACGGTCATCTAGACGCAGCTGGATGATTAAAGCACAACTGAAGGTTAGAGCTTGAAACAGTCAATCTGAACCAAAAATCACTTTAAAAAAAAGAATTATTGGAGGGGAAAGAGTTACTATGAATGACCTCTCGACTGTACAGCTGCTAACTGTAACTTTACCTAGTAGTTTCATACCTCCCTCTATGTGCTCTCACCTCTTCCCTGGGGTTGTGGGGGTGTTTCTGGAAGGTCCAGGTCACTCTGGCCTGCAGGGATTTGGGGATACACTCCAGGAAGGTACTGCTCCCCTCCACCCCAAACAGCCTCCTCTCTGCCACGCGGTGCTTGTGGTGGTCTGTACCCCATCAGATAATGTGAGATTGCAATTTTATTCAACACTTATTTTACAGTCTCGAGGTTGACAACTTATTATTTCCAGTAGTGTAAGTAAATGTGCATGGGTGTTAATATGCCATCCAAACTCTGAGATAATCACACAGACCTTTCCCTTTCTTGTGCAACACCCTCACTGAGCACATGATATGGCATAATTGTGTGAAATCACCATGTCGTGCCATTTGGGTAATTTGTATAATACTTCATGTCATTGTGAGTGACAGAATGCTCTATTGTAGTCTGGGATGTAGGGGTGAGTGAGGTCAGGATGTGGCTTTGGCACGGGCCAAAGAGAGATTATGGCACAGAATCCCACTAATCACCCTGCCCTCTATGAGTGGGAGCATGGGAGAGAGAGTTAGATCCTGGTCACAGTGTGCTGAATGCTAACTTGAGATCAGAGTGTGTAACTAAAACTTTTCTGCAAATCTCCTATTGACATCAGCCTAATTTCTGTGAAAGTTTGGGAGTTACAGCAGAGTGAAAGAGTCTTACCTCCTGAACACAGCGTGTTGGGGTCTCCATTCCTCACGTCCTGACGACGGAAACGCCTGGAAAACAAGAACAAAGTGAAGTGTTGATAGAACATAGTACAAAGCGTTCCTATGTCTGATCTCTTGTGATTATAATGACCAGGGTAGTAGTCCGTTGGGGTATGTACACTAAGAGTAGGGTTGGAGAGTTTAGAGTTGACTGGGTAGAGGATCAGGTTTGGTGATGTTTACAGTTTTAAAGGTAGTGGGTAAGGTTGATGAGGGTCCATTGTTGGGCAAATAGCATATACTGTAGGTTGTTTACTATCTGGTGTTGGGCAAATAGCATATACTGTAGGTTGTTTACTGTCTGGTGTTGGGCAAATAGCATATACTGTAGGTTGTTTACTATCTGGTGTTGGGCAAATAGCATATACTGTAGGTTGTTTACTATCTGGTGTTGGGCAAATAGCATATACTGTAGGTTGTTTACTATCTGGTGTTGGGCAAATAGCATATACTGTAGGTTGTTTACTATCTGGTGTTGGGAAGATAGCATATACTGTAGGTTGTTTACTATCTGGTGTTGGGCAAATAGCATATACTGTAGGTTGTTTACTATCTGGTGTTGGGAAGATAGCATATACTGTAGGTTGTTTACTATCTGGTGTTGGGAAGATAGCATATACTGTAGGTTGTTTACTATCTGGTGTTGGGAAGATAGCATATACTGTAGGTTGTTTACTATCTGGTGTTGGGAAGATAGCATATACTGTAGGTTGTTTACTATCTGGTGTTGGGAAGATAGCATATACTGTAGGTTGTTTACTATCTGGTGTTGGGAAGAAGATAGCATATACTGTAGGTTGTTTACTATCTGGTGTTGGGAAGATAGCATATACTGTAGGTTGTTTACTATCTGGTGTTGGGAAGATAGCATATACTGTAGGTTGTTTACTATCTGGTGTTGGGAAGATTTACTATCTGGTGTTGGGAAGATAGCATATACTGTAGGTTGTTTACTATCTGGTGTTGGGAAGATAGCATATACTGTAGGTTGTTTACTATCTGGTGTTGGGAAGATAGCATATACTGTAGGTTGTTTACTATCTGGTGTTGGGAAGATAGCATATACTGTAGGTTGTTTACTATCTGGTGTTGGGAAGATAGCATATACTGTAGGTTGTTTACTATCTGGTGTTGGGAAGATAGCATATACTGTAGGTTGTTTACTATCTGGTGTTGGGAAATAGCATATACTGTAGGTTGTTTACTATCTGGTGTTGGGAAGATAGCATATACTGTAGGTTGTTTACTATCTGGTGTTGGGAAGATAGCATATACTGTAGGTTGTTTACTATCTGGTGTTGGGAAGATAGCATATACTGTAGGTTGTTTACTATCTGGTGTTGGGAAGATAGCATATACTGTAGGTTGTTTACTATCTGGTGTTGGGAAGATAGCATATACTGTAGGTTGTTTACTATCTGGTGTTGGGAAGATAGCATATACTGTAGGTTGTTTACTATCTGGTGTTGGGAAGATAGCATATACTGTAGGTTGTTTACTATCTGGTGTTGGGAAGATAGCATATACTGTAGGTTGTTTACTATCTGGTGTTGGGAAGATAGCATATACTGTAGGTTGTTTACTATCTGGTGTTGGGAAGATAGTAAACAACCTACAGTATATGCTATCTGGTGTTGGGAAGATAGCATATACTGTAGGTTGTTTACTATCTGGTGTTGGGAAGATAGCATATACTGTAGGTTGTTTACTATCTGGTGTTGGGAAGATAGCATATACTGTAGGTCGTTTACTATCTGGTGTTGGGAAGATAGCATATACTGTAGGTTGTTTACTATCTGGTGTTGGGAAGATAGCATATACTGTAGGTTGTATACTATCTGGTGTTGGGCAAATAGCATATACTGTAGGTTGTTTACTATCTGGTGTTGGGAAGATAGCATATACTGTAGGTTGTTTACTATCTGGTGTTGGGAAGATAGCATATACTGTAGGTTGTTTACTATCTGGTGTTGGGCAAATAGCATATACTGTAGGTTGTATACTATCTGGTGTTGGGAAGATAGCATATACTGTAGGTTGTTTACTATCTGGTGTTGGGCAAATAGCATATACTGTAGGTTGTTTACTATCTGGTGTTGGGTCAATAGCATATACTGTAGGTTGTTTACTATCTGGTGTTGGGCAAATAGCATATACTGTAGGTTGTTTACTATCTGGTGTTGGGCAAATAGCATATACTGTAGGTTGTTTACTATCTGGTGTTGGGCAAATAGCATATACTGTAGGTTGTTTACTATCTGGTGTTGGGCAAATAGCATATACTGTAGGTTGTATACTATCTGGTGTTGGGAAGATAGCATATACTGTAGGTTGTTTACTATCTGGTGTTGGGCAAATAGCATATACTGTAGGTTGTTTACTATCTGGTGTTGGGCAAATAGCATATACTGTAGGTTGTTTACTATCTGGTAATAATATAATATAATAATAATATATGCCATTTAGCAGACGCTTTTATCCAAAGCGACTTACAGTCATGTGTGCATACATTCTACGTATGGGTGGTCCCGGGGATCGAACCCACTACCCTGGCGTTACAAGCGCCATGCTCTACCAACTGAGCTACAGAAGTTGGGCAAATAGCATATACTGTAGGTTGTTTACTATCTGGTGTTGGGAAGATAGCATATACTGTAGGTTGTTTACTATCTGGTGTTGGGAAGATAGCATATACTGTAGGTTGTTTACTATCTGGTGTTGGGAAGATAGCATATACTGTAGGTTGTTTACTATCTGGTGTTGGGAAGATAGCATATACTGTAGGTTGTTTACTATCTGGTGTTGGGAAGATAGCATATACTGTAGGTTGTTTACTATCTGGTGTTGGGCAAATAGCATATACTGTAGGTTGTTTACTATCTGGTGTTGGGAAGATAGCATATACTGTAGGTTGTTTACTATCTGGTGTTGGGCAAATAGCATATACTGTAGGTTGTTTACTATCTGGTGTTGGGCAAATAGCATATACTGTAGGTTGTTTACTATCTGGTGTTGGGAAGATAGCATATACTGTAGGTTGTTTACTATCTGGTGTTGGGAAGATAGCATATACTGTAGGTTGTTTACTATCTGGTGTTGGGCAAATAGCATATACTGTAGGTTGTTTACTATCTGGTGTTGGGAAGATAGCATATACTGTAGGTTGTTTACTATCTGGTGTTGGGCAAATAGCATATACTGTAGGTTGTATACTATCTGGTGTTGGGAAGATAGCATATACTGTAGGTTGTTTACTATCTGGTGTTGGGAAGATAGCATATACTGTAGGTTGTTTACTATCTGGTGTTGGGAAGATAGCATATACTGTAGGTTGTTTACTATCTGGTGTTGGGAAGATAGCATATACTGTAGGTTGTTTACTATCTGGTGTTGGGCAAATAGCATATACTGTAGGTTGTTTACTATCTGGTGTTGGGAAGATAGCATATACTGTAGGTTGTTTACTATCTGGTGTTGGGAAGATAGCATATACTGTAGGTTGTTTACTATCTGGTGTTGGGAAGATAGCATATACTGTAGGTTGTTTACTATCTGGTGTTGGGCAAATAGCATATACTGTAGGTTGTTTACTATCTGGTGTTGGGAAAATAGCATATACTGTAGGTTGTTTACTATCTGGTGTTGGGCAAATAGCATGTTAGGTTGTACGTTAGAATTTGGAAATGTGTGTACCGTTTGGTGTTGGGAAGGTAGCGGGTGCAGGAGGTGCCATCCCAGGCGCAGTATGGGTCTCTGGCCAGGCAGCACTCAGCACAGGCCTTCCCATAGACACTGCAGCGATGCAGAGGAACCTGGGCCAGACCCGTGTCTGAACCCACATACAGCTGTTGCTATGGGCAGAGAGAGATAGAGGAGCAATGTTAGTGACATACAGTCAAATGGATATGAAATATCTTGGAATTCATCTCGGACAGCTCGTACATTGGTGCCTATCCTTCTGATGTTATGTTAGCTCTTAGCTCTTTTCTCATTTCAAATGTATTTTTGTATTTTCTCCCCCACCTTTCTATGCCCCTAAGAAGATGCTTAACAGATTCTTTAGAGGTAAGTGTGTCTCTTACCCGCTTTGAGGAGATCTGCATGTTAATGATGGATGAGGCATCCTGCAGAGACGAATAAATGGTTAATTATCCCACTCCTAAATATAAACATAACTATATACTTCCATAATATACTCAATAATGTGTACATACGGAGGCAGCATGATGGATGGGTCCTCTCACCTTGAATACCTCTAGCTCTTCCAGTAGCAGGTCCTCCATGTTCTTCCAGCTCTCTTTAGGTACAGAGATCACCTTCAGCACGGTCCCTTTGTCTACAACACAGACAGGTTCAGACTGGATCACACACTCTATCCCTGCTTACTATTCCATATACACACGGCTCCTTTTATACATTCTACTTAGTATAACACACAGAAGTGCCAATATGGGGAAAACAAAGCACACTTACACTGTTTTCAGTATAAGTGTGTATAAGTGTGGATGCCAGTCTGTTTCTGCTCTCTTGACAACTCCTAATGGAATTGTCATGCAAAATGTTTGGATTGAAAATGACATGTTGACAGTTGGCAAGAGCACAAACAGATTTGGGACCAGGCTAAGCATAACGGGTAAGGGCTACATATAAGTAGTTACCTGTGCCAATGAACATGACGTCATACTGCCCGTCGGCGGCGCCCACCCGGTCAACAGCGATCTGGGTGAAGCTGTAGTCTACGTTGGTCCTCAGGAAGACTGGCCGGCGGTTCAGGGGGTATACAGGGTTAAACATCAGAGGGTGGTGACGCGCAAACTGGATCACGTCGTCAGGGAAACCCTTGGTGGACTCGAAACTGCCGAACGTCTTGCTGGGGCACTAAGGGGTCAAACAGAGTAACAGTACATCGGTTATTGTTAGGTTATTGTGGTTATTATACGATTATTATCAGGTTATTAGGGTTATTATGAGGTTGTCGGGAGGTTAAAATGAGTTAAAACAGGCTGTAACAAACGTTACACATATAGGCCTATCTAAATGAGTCTGAAGTGAAAAACAGACATGGTCCTCTAACTAAAAGGTAAAAGGTCATTCCTAGACCAAACATTGTATGTAGAGAATATGCCTTTCTATGATCTATGAACTTAATGTTTTATTATTTTCATTGACTGTCAAATGCTGTATCTTTAAAACTTCTCTGGGATAGGGGGCAGCATTTGGAATTTTGGATGAAAAGCATGCCCAATTTCAACTGCCTGCTACTCATCCCCAGAAGATGAGATATGCATATTATTAGTAGATTTGGACTTCTTGAACAAGTGTCACTTCATGTGTACTGTTTGATAGAGGTACAAGACCAGAAAGCATGCTTGAGTTTGTTGTCTTCCTGTAGTGAACACAGATCATCCCGTCTTCAATTTTATCGATTATTTACTTTAAAAAATACCTAAAGTTGTATTACATGTCATGTTTGTCATTTATTATCATGTCTTGTCCCTGTGCTCCCCATTCTATTCGTTTCCCTCTGCTGGTCTTATTAGGTTCTTTCCCTCTTTCTATCTCTCTCTCTCCCCCTCCCTCTCTCACTCTCTCGCTCTCTCTTCTCTCTATCGTTCCGTTCCTGCTCCCAGCTGTTCCTATTCCCCTAATCATCATTTAGTCTTCCCACACCTGTTCCCGATCCTTTCCCCCTGATTAGAGTCCCTATTTCTTCCTTTGTGTTCCGTTCCTGTCCTGTCGGTTCCTTGTTTAGAATTCACCGTGCTGTGATTGTGTATCGCCCTGTCCTGTCGTGTTTTTGCCTTCATCAGATGCTGCGTGTGAGCAGGTGTCTCTGTCAGCTACGGCCTGCGCCTACCCGAAGCGACCTGCAGTCTGTGGCCGCTTCTCCTGTTATTCCCCTCTACAGACTAGAGGATTTCTGTTATTCCCTGTTTGGACATTTCCTGTTAAGGATTCAGGATTTGTCGTTTTCTGTTTGGACTTGAATAAACTCTGTTTCTGTTAAGTCGCTTTTGGGTCCTCTTTCACCTGCATGACAGAAGGAACCGACCAAGGAATGGACCCAGCGACTTCAGACGCTCGTTACACTGCCGTCGAGATCCAAGGAGCCATGCTCGGCAGACACGAGCAGGAATTGTCTGCTGCTCGCCATGCCGTGGAGAACCTGGCCGCTCAGGTTTCCGACCTCTCTGGACAGTTCCAGAGTCTACGTCTCGTGCCACCTGTTACTTCCTGGCCTGCCGAGCCTCCAGAACCTAGGGTTAATAACCCACCTTGCTACTCCGGGCAGCCCACTGAGTGCCGCTCCTTTCTCACGCAGTGTGAGATTGTGTTCTCTCTCCAACCCAACACATACTCTAGAGAGAGAGCTCGGGTTGCTTACGTCATTTCACTCCTTACTGGCCGGGCTCGAGAATGGGGCACAGCTATCTGGGAGGCAAGGGCTGATTGCTCTAACAAGTTCCAGAACTTTAAAGAGGAGATGATTCGGGTTTTTGACCGTTCAGTTTTTGGTGGGGAGGCTTCTAGGGCCCTGGCTTCCTTATGCCAAGGTGAACGGTCCATAACGGATTATTCTATTGAGTTTCGCACTCTTGCTGCCTCTAGTGAGTGGAACGAGCCGGCGCTGCTCGCTCGTTTTCTGGAGGGACTCCACGCAGTGGTTAAGGATGAGATTCTCTCCCGGGAGGTTCCTTCAGATGTGGACTCTTTGATTGCTCTCGCCATCCGCATAGAACGACGGGTAGATCTTCGTCACCGGGCTCGTGGAAGAGAGCTCGCATCAACGGTGTTTCCCTGCTCCGCATCGCAACCATCTCCCTCCTCTGGCTTTGAGACTGAGCCCATGCAGCTGGGAGGGATTCGCATCTCGACTAAGGAGAGGGAACGGAGGATCACCAACCGCCTGTGCCTCTATTGCGGAGTTCTGGACATTTTGTTAATTCATGTCCAGTAAAAGCCAGAGCTCATCTGTAAGCGGAGGGCTACAGGTGAGCGCAACTACTCAAGTCTCTCCATCAAAATCCTGTACTACTTTGTCGGTCCATCTACGCTGGACCGGTTCGGGTGCTACATGTAGTGCCTTGATAGACTCTGGGGCTGAGGGTTGTTTCATGGACGAAGCATGGGTTCGGAAACATGACATTCCTTTCAGAGAGTTAGAGAAGCCTACGCCCATGTTCGCCTTAGATGGTAGTCATCTTCCCAGTATCAGATTTGAGACACTACCTTTAACCCTCACAGTATCTGGTAACCACAGTGAGACTATTTCTTTTTTGATTTTCCGTTCACCGTTTACACCTGTTGTTTTGGGTCATCCCTGGCTAGTATGTCATAATCCTTCTATTAATTGGTCTAGTAATTCTATCCTATCCTGGAACGTTTCTTGTCATGTGAAGTGTTTAATGTCTGCCATCCCTCCCGTTTCTTCTGTCCCTACTTCTCAGGAGGAACCTGGCGATTTGACAGGAGTGCCGGAGGAATATCATGATCTGCGCACGGTCTTCAGTCGGTCCCGAGCCAACTCCCTTCCTCCTCACCGGTCGTATGATTGTAGTATTGATCTCCTTCCGGGGACCACTCCTCCTCGAGGTAGACTATACTCTCTGTCGGCTCCCGAACGTAAGGCTCTCGAGGATTATTTGTCTGTGTCTCTTGACGCCGGTACCATAGTGCCTTCTTCCTCTCCGGCCGGGGCGGGGTTCTTTTTTGTTAAGAAGAAGGACGGTACTCTGCGCCCCTGCGTGGATTATCGAGGGCTGAATGACATAACGGTTAAGAATCGTTATCCGCTTCCCCTTATGTCATCAGCCTTCGAGATTCTGCAGGGAGCCAGGTGCTTTACTAAGTTGGACCTTCGTAACGCTTACCATCTCGTGCGCATCAGAGAGGGGGGGACGAGTGGAAAACAGCGTTTAACACTCCGTTAGGGCATTTTGAGTACCGGGTTCTGCCGTTCGGTCTCGCCAATGCGCCAGCTGTTTTTCAGGCATTAGTTAATGATGTTCTGAGAGACATGCTGAACATCTTTGTTTTTGTCTATCTTGACGATATCCTGATTTTTTCTCCGTCACTCGAGATTCATGTTCAGCACGTTCGACGTGTTCTACAGCGCCTTTTAGAGAATTGTCTCTACGTAAAGGCTGAGAAGTGCTCTTTTCATGTCTCCTCCGTTACTTTTCTCGGTTCCGTTATTTCCGCTGAAGGCATTCAGATGGATTCCGCTAAGGTCCAAGCTGTCAGTGATTGGCCCGTTCCAAGGTCACGTGTCGAGTTGCAGCGCTTTTTAGGTTTCGCTAATTTCTATCGGCGTTTCATTCGTAATTTCGGTCAAGTTGCTGCCCCTCTCACAGCTCTTACTTCTGTCAAGACGTGTTTTAAGTGGTCCGGTTCCGCCCAGGGAGCTTTTGATCTTCTAAAAGAACGTTTTACGTCCGCTCCTATCCTCGTTACTCCTGACGTCACTAGACAATTCATTGTCGAGGTTGACGCTTCAGAGGTAGGCGTGGGAGCCATTCTATCCCAGCGCTTCCAGTCTGACGATAAGGTTCATCCTTGCGCTTATTTTTCTCATCGCCTGTCGCCATCTGAGCGCAACTATGATGTGGGTAACCGTGAACTGCTCGCCATCCGCTTAGCCCTAGGCGAATGGCGACAGTGGTTGGAGGGGGCGACCGTTCCTTTGTCGTTTGGACAGACCATAAGAACCTTGAGTACATCCGTTCTGCCAAACGACTTAATGCCCGTCAAGCTCGTTGGGCGTTGTTTTTCGCTCGTTTCGAGTTTGTGATTTCTTACCGTCCGGGTAGCAAGAACACCAAGCCTGATGCCTTATCCCGTCTGTTTAGTTCTTCTGTGGCTTCTACTGATCCCGAGGGGATTCTTCCTTATGGGCGTGTTGTCGGGTTAACAGTCTGGGGAATTGAAAGACAGGTTAAGCAAGCACTCACGCACACTGCGTCGCCGCGCGCTTGTCCTAGTAACCTCCTTTTCGTTCCTGTTTCCACTCGTCTGGCTGTTCTTCAGTGGGCTCACTCTGCCAAGTTAGCTGGTCATCCCGGTGTTCGAGGCACTCTTGCGTCTATTCGCCAGCGCTTTTGGTGGCCGACTCAGGAGCGTGACACGCGCCGTTTCGTGGCTGCTTGTTCGGACTGCGCGCAGACTAAGTCGGGTAACTCTCCTCCTGCCGGTCGTCTCAGACCGCTCCCCATTCCTTCTCGACCATGGTCTCACATCGCCTTAGACTTCATTACCGGTCTGCCTTTGTCTGCGGGGAAGACTGTGATTCTTACGGTTGTCGATAGGTTCTCTAAGGCGGCACATTTCATTCCCCTCGCTAAACTTCCTTCCGCTAAGGAGACGGCACAAATCATTATTGAGAATGTATTCAGAATTCATGGCCTCCCGTTAGACGCCGTTTCAGACAGAGGCCCGCAATTCACGTCACAGTTTTGGAGGGAGTTCTGTCGTTTGATTGGTGCGTCCGTCAGTCTCTCTTCCGGGTTTCATCCCCAGTCTAACGGTCAAGCAGAGAGGGCCAATCAGACGATTGGTCGCATACTACGCAGCCTTTCTTTCAGAAACCCTGCGTCTTGGGCAGAACAGCTCCCCTGGGCAGAATACGCTCACACCCGCTTCCTTCGTCTGCTACCGGGTTATCTCCGTTTCAGAGTAGTCTGGGTTACCAGCCTCCTCTGTTCTCATCCCAGCTTGCCGAGTCCAGCGTTCCCTCCGCTCAAGCGTTTGTCCAACGTTGTGAGCGCACCTGGAGGAGGGTGAGGTCTGCACTTTGCCGTTACAGGGCACAGACGGTGAGAGCCGCCAATAAACGCAGGATTAAGAGTCCAAGGTATTGTTGCGGCCAGAGAGTGTGGCTTTCCACTCGCAACCTTCCTCTTACGACAGCTTCTCGTAAGTTGACTCCGCGGTTCATTGGTCCGTTCCGTGTCTCCCAGGTCGTCAATCCTGTCGCTGTGCGACTGCTTCTTCCGCGACATCTTCGTCGCGTCCATCCTGTCTTCCATGTCTCCTGTGTTAAGCCCTTTCTTCGCACCCCCGTTCGTCTTCCCTCCCCCCTCCCGTCCTTGTCGAGAGCGCACCTATTTACAAGGTACATAAGATCATGGACATGCGTTCTCGGGGACGGGGTCACCAATACTTAGTGGATTGGGAGGGTTACGGTCCTGAGGAGAGGAGTTGGGTTCCGTCTCGGGACGTGCTGGACCGTTCACTCATCGATGATTTCCTCCGTTGCCGCCAGGATTCCTCCTCGAGTGCGCCAGGAGGCGCTCGGTGAGTGGGGGGGTACTGTCATGTTTGTCATTTATTATCATGTCTTGTCCCTGTGCTCCCCATTCTATTCGTTTCCCTCTGCTGGTCTTATTAGGTTCTTTCCCTCTTTCTATCTCTCTCTCTCCCCCTCCCTCTCTCACTCTCTCGCTCTCTCTTCTCTCTATCGTTCCGTTCCTGCTCCCAGCTGTTCCTATTCCCCTAATCATCATTTAGTCTTCCCACACCTGTTCCCGATCCTTTCCCCTGATTAGAGTCCCTATTTCTTCCTTTGTGTTCCGTTCCTGTCCTGTCGGTTCCTTGTTTAGAATTCACCGTGCTGTGATTGTGTATCGCCCTGTCCTGTCGTGTTTTTGCCTTCATCAGATGCTGCGTGTGAGCAGGTGTCTCTGTCAGCTACAGCCTGCGCCTACCCGAAGCGACCTGCAGTCTGTGGCCGCTTCTCCTGTTATTCCCCTCTACAGACTAGAGGATTTCTGTTATTCCCTGTTTGGACATTTCCTGTTAAGGATTCAGGATTTGTCGTTTTCTGTTTGGACTTGAATAAACTCTGTTTCTGTTAAGTCGCTTTTGGGTCCTCTTTCACCTGCATGACATTACAAATGTTTTGGCAAAGTTTACATGTAACTTTTGAGATATTTTGTCGTCAACTTGCGCAAGTTGGAACAGGTGTTTTTCTGGATCAAATGCGCCAAGTAAATGGACATTTTGGATATATATGGACGGAATTAATCAAACAAAAGGACCATTTGTGATGTTTATGGGACATATTGGAGTGCCAACAGAAGAAGCTTGTCAAAGGTAAGGCATGATTTATATTTTTATTTCTGCGTTTTGTGTCGCGCCTGCAGGGTTGAAATGTTTTCTCTCTTTTGTTTACTATGGTGCTATGCTCAGATATTGATCGAATGACTATGACTTTTCAGATCACCCAGCAGTGCTATTGGCAGAGTTAACTCCAGGTAAAGGTTGCAATTCTTCAGCCATTCCTGAACCTGAGACAAAAAATGATTTTGTGTCTTCGCAGCAAAACCTGCAGAGTTGGGGTGGATGTATTTTCTGTTCAGTGAATTGTGGAAACAACGGGTAGTCATCTGCGTTCAGTACATTTCCACAGAGCTACGTACCATGCCAGGGCGTGGGTAGGGGACTTTGCCCTGGAAGGGGACCCACTGATAGTTTGGCCCCTCTTTGTGGGCGAAGGGCCCCAGGAAGGCCCTGCGGATGTCATTCATGGTGTAGATACACACAGCTGATCCCTTGAATACACTGCTGCTGGGAGGCAGGGGACGCACAGTTAGAGACAAGGCCTACTATTAAACACACTATCATAGTCAGGAACTACAGTAACACACAGGGTGGGAAGACACATGCACACACACACACACACACACACACACACACACACACACACACACACACACACACACACACACACACACACACACACACACACACACACACACACACACACACACACACACACACACACACACACACACACACACACACACACACACACACAGAATAACTCAATACATCGCCTTGTTTAAACTCTGACCTAGAGGTAGAGAAGACGGTGTAGACCAGAGGGTTCTTCCTGTCCCTGGTCTGCAGCAGGAATACGTCCCCTGTGGCAGGTACACAGGTCAGAGGTCAAAGGTCAGAGAAACACAAACATAACCTCCCGCTCTGTCCATTTAGCTCAGATGAATCTTCATTGGTTGTGTGTAGATATCTCCTGCCCAGATATAGCCTGGAGTGAGAGCTAGGATCAGATAACGAACTCAGACTTTAACGGTTACTTACGGAGCTCATCAAAGTAGGTGTCACTGCCGTCACTGCCTGGCACAGAACAGATGAGACGAGTCTTCAGGAAGGTGGTCCACTTATTGACCAGACTACGCTGGCCACCCATATCATTCTGCAACAACAAACCAAATAGACATTATAGACCAATGTTATAAAGTCAAGATACCTGTAATAATATGTAACTGTTGTATGAACAATAATCATTAAAAAATGTTCTATACAAAACAGTGTCAATGACACAGTATACTGGATGTGTCCACCAGAGGCGAAGGAAAAGTTCTGAATGTATGGAATAGTATTAATTAGGGTACGGTATGGTACAGTATGGTACAGTATGATTAAGTATGGTACAGCATGATAAAGTATGGTGAAGTATGATAAAGTATGGGAAAGCATTATATTTATATATATATTATATATATATATGGTAGAGCATGATTAAGTATGATACTGTATGGTACAGTATGATTAAGTATGGTACAGTGTGATACAGTATGATACAGTATGGTACAGTATAATCTGAGTGGCGTTCTCACCCTGCAGAGCTGACCGATGCGGGAGTAGGTGGACTTCCCCAGACCCTGGGCCTCCACCGCCGTCTCCCGGAAGAAGAAGAAGATCTTATCATCGTCTGGGTTCTCACTCTCTGGCACCCAGAACGAACCCACAAACTTAGGCTCTGGAGTAGAAAACACTGCATGTGTTATAATGCACTATAAGGCACAATAGGTATTATACATTCACTTATATGAGCCATTATATGTGTGTGTGTCTCATAGAAAATGTTACCACTTAATACACACACAATCATACACAATTAGAGATACAAACTTGGTCTTATATAGGCAGCTACACACCCTACTGACAAACAGTGCACACACTCAACACACATACACTCAACACACACACACTCAACACATACACACACTCAACACACACATACTTATATAGGCAGCTACACACCCTACTGACAAACAGTGCACACACTCAACACACACACACACTCAACACACACACACTCAACACACACACACTCAACAGACACACACTCAACACACACACAGCCAACACATACACACACTCAACACACACACACTCAACACACACACACACACTCAACACACACGCAGCCAACACATACACACACTCAACACACACACACTCAACACATACACACACTCAACACACACACACACTCAACACATACACACACTCAACACATACACACACTCAACACACACACACTCAACACATACACACACTCAACACACACACACTCAACACATACACAAACTCAACACACACACACTCTACACATACACACCCAACACATACACACACTCAACACACATACACTCAACACATACACACACTCACCGTTGAGCCAGCGTGAGTCGTGTTGTTCAGTGCGGATGGATGGTCGTCCCCCCAGACTGCGGAAGATGGTGAAGTCTCGTCCCATGAGGTCTGTGGCCACACCCGCATACAGCTCATCACCTTAGAGACAGAAAGAGAGGGGACAACATGCAGTTGCTACGCTGTGAATTTACAGTACCTGTGTAAGTGGCTGCAGTGCCATCTCGTACCACCAAAAGACGCCTTGAAGGCTCTTATGTACTTGTGTACATTTTAGTCATCTAGCAGACATTCTTATCCAGAGCGACTTTCAGTTAGTGCATTCATCTTAGGTAGCTAGGTGGGACAAGCACACATCACAGTCATAGGAAGTACATTTAGTAGAGTAGGCTGATGGCCTAAAGGTTGAATGTATCCTTAACCACATATCTAGGATCAGATTACCTAAGCTATTTACCTTTCTAAACCGTTAAGAGGATGACAAGCTTTTGACACTGTATCAGATAAGGAGAAACTTCCACCTACTCTGTCTGAGAGGCTGACAGAAATGCAAGACTCACCTATCAGTACTGAGGCTGCAGGGTGACGGGGGTCATATGGACTTTTCCCCTTTCCATCCTCCACCTTGGACAGGTCAATCCTGAACACATAGTCCTGGAGGGTGGAGAGAGGGAGAGAGAGAGGGGGAGGGTGGAGAGAGGGAGAGGGGGAAGAGAGGCAGAGGGAGAGAGGAGGAAGAGAGAGAGAGGGGGAGAGGGAGAGGGGGAAGAGAGGGAGAGAGAGAGAGGAGGGGAGAGAGAGGGGGAGGGAGAGAGGGAGGAGGAGGAGAGAGAGGGAGGGGGAGAGGGAGAGGGGGAAGAGAGGAGAGAGGGGAAGAGAGAGAGGGGTGGAGAGAGAGAGGGGAAGGGAGAGGGAGGGTGGAGAGAGGGAGAGGGGGGAAGAGAGGGAGAGGGAGAGAGGAGGAAGAAAGACAGGGGGAGAGAGAGAGAGAGAGGGGGAGAGGGGGAGAGAGAGCGAGGGGAAAAGAGAGGGGGGGGAGAGAGGGGGAAGAGGGAGGGGGATAGAGGGAGGTGGGAGAGAGATAGGGGGAAGGGAGGGAGGGGGAGAGAGATAGGGGGAAAGAGAGGGAGGGGGAGAGGGGAGGGAGAGAGATAGGGGGAAAGAGAGGGAGGGGAGAGAGGGAGGGGGAGAGAGGGAGGAGGGAGAGAGATAGGGGGAAAGAGAGGGAGGGAGAGGGTTACAGTGCAGAGTAGAACCATCATAGATATATAACAGGTGATCAGATAGGATCTCATCCATGGTCTCTACTTGTGTGTGGATGAAAGAGAGAGAGAACTGGGAAATAGGAAGATGGAGGTGTGTGTGTGTTTTCTTGTATGTGTGCCTCTTACCTCCATCTTCTGTCCCACCTCTACGAAGGCGCAGGTGGGGTGGAAGGCCCCGGTTCCACAGGCATATAGGTGGGTGCGGTTGTAGTGGTGCACTAACTTCACATAGTTCACACAGTCTGTCTGTAATACAAACACACACACACACCAGTTTAACAATGTCCCTTCTCCCCTCAGTTACAAGCTCCATCAACAGAGCATCCCCTCATTTTACTTTAACTTTCTACCTTCACAATGTATTTAATGATGTGCATTCTTCACATATCTTACACTGCCTGCTTGTAAAACAGTATTATTCTCTTCTCCTGTCTGCACCACATCTCCCTCCTCCTTCCTTCCCCTCCTCATATCCACTGCTGCCGTTCTGTCTGGCATAAACTGTCCCCTTCGGTATCTTGTTGTATTACACAGTGATCCTGGTCATCAGTTATGACTAAGTGGCCTCCTGGCAGTGATATCAGCCTCAGTGACGCCAGAGAAGAGAGGAGAGGAGAGCAGAAAAGAACAGAGAAGAGCAGAGAGAAGCAGAGGAGGGCAGAACAGAGCAGAGAGAGAGCAGAGAGGAGCAAGGCCGAGCAGAGTATAGTAGAGCAGAGAGGAGCAGAGGAGAGCAGAACAGAGCAGAGAGGAGCAGAGGAGAGCAGAACAGAGCAGAGCGGAGAGCAGTAGAGGAGAGCAGAGAGGAGCAAGGCAGAGGAAAGAAGAGCAGACCTAAACAGGAGCAGAGGGGGGCGGAAGGGAGCAGAGGGGAGGGGAGTAAAGTGGAGCAGATGGGAGTAGAGGGGAGTGGAGTGAAGTGGAGGGTAGCGGAGGGGAGCAGAGCGGAAGGGAGCAGAGGGGAGCAGAGGGGAGTCGAGGGGAGTCGAGCAGAGTAGAGGGGAGTAGAGTGAAGTAGAGGGGGTGGGGGAAGGGGAGTGGAGGGGAGTAGATGGGAGTAGAGAGGAGTAGAGGGGAATAGAGTGAAGTAGAGGGGAGTGGGGGAAGGGGAGTGGAGGGGAGTAGAGGGGAATAGAGTGAAGTAGAGGGGAGTAGAGTGAAGTAGAGGGGAGTAGGGGGAAGAGGGGGGAGGGGAGTAGATGGGAGTAGAGAGGAGTAGAGGGGAATAGAGTGAAGTAGAGGGGAGTGGGGGGAAGAGGGGGAGGGGAGTAGATGGGAGTAGAGAGGAGTAGAGGGGAGTAGAGTGAAGTAGAGGGGAGTAGAGTGAAGTAGGGGGAGTAGGGGGAAGAGGGGGAGGGGAGTAGATGGGAGTAGAGAGGAGTAGAGGGGAATAGAGTGAAGTAGAGGGGAGTAGAGTGAAGTAGAGGGGAGTAGAGTGAAGTAGAGGGGAGGAGGGGGGAGGGGAGTAGATGGGAGTAGAGAGGAGTAGAGGGGAATAGAGTGAAGTAGAGGGGAGTGGGGGGAGGGGGGAGGGGAGTAGATGGGAGTAGAGAGGAGTAGAGGGGAGTAGAGTGAAGTAGAGGGGAGTGGGGGCAAGGGGAGTGGAGGGGAGTAGATGGGAGTAGAGAGGAGTAGAGGGGAATAGAGTGAAGTAGAGGGGAGTGGGGGAAGGGGAGTGGAGGGGAGTAGATGGGAGTAGAGAGGAGTAGAGGGAATAGAGAGGAGTAGAGGGGAGTGGGGGGAAGGGGAGTGGAGGGGAGTAGATGGGAGTAGAGAGGAGTAGAGTGAAGTAGAGGGGAGTGGGGGGAAGGGGAGTGGAGGGGAGTAGATGGGAGTAGAGAGAAGTAGAGGGGAATAGAGTGAAGTAGAGGGGAGTGGGGGAAGGGGAGTGGAGGGGAGTAGATGGGAGTAGAGAGGAGTAGAGGGAGAATAGAGAGGAGTGGAGGGGAGTGGGGGTAAGGGGAGAGTGAAGGAGGGGAGTAGATGGGAGTAGATGGGGAGTAGAGAGGAGTAGAGGGGAATAGAGTGAAGTAGAGGGGAGTGGGGGGAAGGGGAGTGGAGGGGAGTAGATGGGAGTAGAGAGGAGTAGAGGGGAATAGAGTGAAGTAGAGGGGTGGAGTGGGGGAAGGGAGTGGAGGGGAGTAGATGGGAGTAGAGAGGAGTAGAGGGGAATAGAGAGGAGTAGAGGGGTGGAGGAGGGGAGTGGAAGGGAGCAGAGGGGAGTAGATGGGAGTAGAGAGGAGTAGAGGGAGTAGAGTGGTAGGGGGGGGAGTGGAGGGGAGTAGATGGGAGTAGAGAGGGGCAAGGGGAGTGGAGGGGAGGGGGGAATAGATAGGAGTAGAGGGGAGTAGAGAGGAGTAGAGGGCAGTGGAGGGGAGCGGGAGCAGAGGGGAGTAGAGTGAAGTAGAGGGGAGTGGGGGCAAGGGGAGTGGAGGGGAGTAGATGGGAGTAGAGAGGAGTAGAGGGAATAGAGAGGAGTAGAGGGAGTGGAGGGGAGCGGAAGGGAGCAGAGGGGAGTAGAGTGAAGTAGAGGGGTGTGGGGGCAAGGGGAGTGGAGGGGAGTAGATGGGAGTAGAGAGGAGTAGAGGGGAATAGAGTGAAGTAGAGGGGAGTGGGGGGAAGGGGAGTGGAGGGGAGTAGATGGGAGTAGAGAGGAGTAGAGAGGAGTAGAGGGGAATAGAGAGGAGTAGAGGGGAGCAGAAGGGAGCAGAGGGGAGTCGAGAGGAGTAGAGTTTCAACTGTTCTGCCTTACTATTATTCGACCATGCTGGTCACCATCTTGGCCATGTTCTGTTATAATCTCCACCCGGCACAGCCAGAAGAGGACTGGCCACCCCACATATGCTCTCTCTAATTCTGTCTTTCTTTATCTCTCTCGGAGGACCTGAGCCCTAGGACCGTGCCCCAGGACTACCTGACATGATGACTCCTTGCTGTCTCCAGTCCACCTGACTGTGCTGCTGCTCCAGTTTCAACTGTTCTGCCTTATTATTATTCGACCATGCTGGTCATTTATGAACATTTGAACATCTTGGCCATGTTCTGTTATAATCTCCACCCAGTACAGCCAGAAGAGGACTGGCCACCCCACATAGCCTGGTTCCTCTCTAGGTTTCTTCCTCGGTTTTGGCCTTTCTAGGGAGTTTTTCCCAGCCACCGTGCTTCTACACCTGCATTGCTTGCTGTTTGGAGTTTTAGGCTGGGTTTCTGTACAGCACTTTGAGATATCAGCTGATGTACGAAGGGCTATTTAAATAAATTTGATTTGATTTAGAGGGGAGTGGGGGGGAAGGGGAGTGGAGGGGAGTAAACGGGAATAGAGAGGAGTAGAGGGGAATAGAGAGGAGTAGAGGGGAGTAGAAGGGAGTAGAGTGGAATAGAGGATAGTAGAGGGTTAGGGTTAGTCCTAACCCTAACCCTGACCCTAACCCTATCCCTAACCCTAACCCTAACCCTAACCCGACCCCTCAACGGCCCGTTGCCCCCATAATGGCCGCTTGCTATAGCATACCAGCATTTCTAGAAAGTTGGTGGTCACTGACAAAACAAAGCACTGACGTAACATCCTGCACTAGGTGCCCTTTGAACCCCAGGAATAACAGTGTGCAGCTGAAACACAAGCTCCACATGCCCAGGGCAGGCAGGGCAGGCAGGGTGGGACACCTTGCACAATGGGCCCTGAGTTAATGAGTAAACTCTACAGGCCGTGACTGAGCCACACACAGGGAGGTTAAAGGAGAGGAGAGGTTTAAAAGGAACCCTTCTTACTCCATACAACCATGTTTACCCCTACCAGACAGACCAAGGCCTTTACCTCTGATAGAGACAACCAGAGAGGTTAACAACCACTCCCCCACTCTACACTTGCCCCTTCCTTCAGTCCCTTAGTGCGGCACCAGCTGTTCTGTTCTCTCCCTCCTTCCTCTATCTGCTCATCTGAGCAGGTCACTGGTTCCAGCGTGTGGAGTAACCCCACAGACACCAGCTATTGAACAACACACACAGAGACACAGGCACACACACGCACGTACGTATGCATGCACGAACACACACATCACATCTGTCTGTCTAGGGTCAGGTTTCACCCCTTATCCATCTGGACCCCAGGGGAACACCGGAGAAGAGGTTTACAAAGAGAGCTGACACCACACTGGGGAGATATCAATGTATCTCTTCTTTCTCGTGTGTGTCGGCTCCTCTCTCTGTCAGTGTCTCTATTTGCCTAGAAGTCAGTATACATACATGAACTTCGTGTCTGATTCATCCATCTAGTCCTGTTCTCTGTGATTAGCCAGTGTCCCTCTGTGTCAATCTGGGGGGTTACAAAGCCTGTACCCTTCAGCTATTAATGCTAGGAGGGAAAATATATAAGAGGTAATTTCTTCTCCTCAATAAATATAATATACTGAATATTTTTTTTATTTTTTTTATTTCACCTTTATTTAACCAGGTAGGCAAGTTGAGAACAAGTTCTCATTTACAATTTCGACCTGGCCAAGATAAAGCAAAGCAGGTCGACAGATACAACGACACAGAGTTACACATGGAGTAAAACAAACATACAGTCAATAATACAGTATAAACAAGTCTATATACAATGTGAGCAAATTAGGTGAGAAGGGAGGTAAAGGCAAAAAAGGCCATGGTGGCAAAGTAAATACAATATAGCAAGTAAAACACCAGAATGGTAGTTTTGCAATGGAAGAATGTGCAAAGTAGAAATAAAAATAATGGGGTGCAAAGGAGCAAAATAAATAAATTAATTAAATACAGTTGGGAAAGAGGTTGTTATGCAGGTGAATGAGGACCCAAAAGCGACTTGGCGAAAACAGAGTCTTTATTCCAGTAAAGGAAATATGCAATACTCCTAGACAAATCGGAGCGGTAAACAAAGCATAAAAAACTAATTCCACTCGTGGTGACGAGGACAGACTGGAGACTCGACCATAAACTGTAGGTTGCCTCGGGAAGGCACCGACCGTAGCAGACTCAGACACCTGCTCACACGCAGCATCTGAGGGAAACACGACACGACAGGGCGAGACAAAGACACAGCACGGTGAACAATATACAAGGATCCGACAGGACAGAAACGGAAGACAAGGGGAGAAATAGGGACTCTA
Organism: Oncorhynchus gorbuscha; assembly: GCF_021184085.1. Taxonomy (NCBI): domain Eukaryota; kingdom Metazoa; phylum Chordata; class Actinopteri; order Salmoniformes; family Salmonidae; genus Oncorhynchus; species Oncorhynchus gorbuscha. Next base: position 24,940,672 of record NC_060182.1, on the reverse strand, counting down.
ATCAGAGGGCAAGATACGGAACAGGTGTGAAAAGATTAGATGATTGATTAGGGGAATAGGAACAGCTGGGAGCGGGAACGGAACGATAGAGAGAAGAGAGAGAGAAAAAAGGGAACGAACCTAAAAAGACCAGCAGGGGGAAAACGAACAGAAGGGAAAGCAAAATGACAAGACAATATAAGACAAAACATGACAGAGGTAGTTGTTTGGGCTAAATTATAGGTGGGCTATGTACAGGTGCAGTAATCTGTAAGATGCTCTGACAGTTGGTGCTTAAAGCTAGTGAGGGAGATAAGTGTTTCCAGTTTCAGAGATTGTTGTAGTTCGTTCCAGTCATTGGCAGCAGAGAACTGGAAGGAGAGGCGGCCAAAGAAAGAATTGGTTTTGGGGGTGACTAGAGAGATATACCTGCTGGAGCGTGTGCTACAGGTGGGAGATGCTATGGTGACCAGCGAGCTGAGATAAGGGGGGACTTTACCTAGCAGGGTCTTGTAGATGACATGGAGCCAGTGGGTTTGGCGACGAGTATGAAGCGAGGGCCAGCCAACGAGAGCGTACAGGTCGCAATGGTGGGTAGTATATGGGGCTTTGGTGACAAAACGGATTGCACTGTGATAGACTGCATCCAATTTGTTGAGTAGGGTATTGGAGGCTATTTTGTAAATGACATCGCCAAAGTCGAGGATTGGTAGGACGGTCAGTTTTACAAGGGTATGTTTGGCAGCATGAGTGAAGGATGCTTTGTTGCGAAATAGGAAGCCAATTCTAGATTTAACTTTGGATTGGAGATGTTTGATATGGGTCTGGAAGGAGAGTTTACAGTCTAACCAGACACCTAAGTATTTGTAGCCGTCCAGAGTAGTGATGTTGGACAGGCGGGTAGATGCAGGTAGCGATCGGTTGAAGAGCATGCTTTTACTTGTATTTAAGAGCAATTGGAGGCCACGGAAGGAGAGTTGTATGGCATTGAAGCTTGCCTGGAGGGTTGTTAACACAGTGTCCAAAGAAGGGCCGGAAGTATACAGAATGGTGTCGTCTGCGTAGAGGTGGATCAGGGACTCACCAGCAGCAAGAGCGACCTCATTGATGTATACAGAGAAGAGAGTCGGTCCAAGAATTGAACCCTGTGGCACCCCCATAGAGACTGCCAGAGGTCCGGACAGCAGACCCTCCGATTTGACACACTGAACTCTATCAGATAAGCAGTTGGTGAACCAGGCGAGGCAATCATTTGAGAAACCAAGGCTGTCGAGTCTGCCGATGAGGATGTGGTGGTTGACAGAGTCGAAAGCCTTGGCCAGATCAATGAATACGGCTGCACAGTAATGTTTATTATCGATGGCGGTTAAGATATCGTTTAGGACCTTGAGCATGGCTGAGGTGCACCCATGACCAGCTCTGAAACCAGATTGCATAGCAGAGAAGGTATGGTGAGATTCAAAATGGTCGGTAATCTGTTTGTTGACTTGGCTTTCGAAGACCTTAGAAAGGCATGGTAGGATAGATATAGGTCTGTAGCAGTTTGGGTCAAGAGTGTCCCCCCCTTTGAAGAGGGGGATGACCGCAGCTGCTTTCCAATCTTTGGGAATCTCAGACGACAAGAAAGAGAGGTTGAACAGGCTAGTAATAGGGGTGGCAACAATTTCGGCAGATAATTTTAGAAAGAAAGGGTACAGATTGTCTAGCCCGGCTGATTTGTAGGGGTCCAGATTTTTCAGCTCTTTCAGAACATCAGCTGAATGGATTTGGGAGAAGGAGAAAGGGGGAAGGCTTGGGCGAGTTGCTGTTGGGGGTGCAGTGCTGTTGACCGGGGTAGGAGTAGCCAGGTGGAAAGCATGGCCAGCCGTAGAAAAATGCTTATTGAAATTCTCAATTATGGTGGATTTATCAGTGGTGACAGTGTTTCCTATCTTCAGTGCAGTGGGCAGCTGGGAGGAGGTGTTCTTATTCTCCATGGACTTTACAGTGTCCCAGAACTTTTTTGAGTTAGTGTTGCAGGAAGCAAATTTCTGCTTGAAAAAGCTAGCCTTGGCTTTTCTAACTGCCTGTGTATAACGGTTTCTAGCTTCCCTGAACAGCTGCATATCACGGGGGCTGTAGTCCACCTATCATTGGCAAGTATGTGTATGTGTGTGTGTGTGTATGTGTGCATGTGTGCATGTGCGTGTCACTAAACTTTAAGCCTGTATGTGAGTGTTTGATGTAGAACCAGAATTTAGACATGTTTGTTAACCAGTCGTCTCTGTTCTCTCTATTCTGTCTTTATCCCTGTTTGGCTGTGCCCCGCCCCAGTGAGTGACATACAGGGTTATGTACCCAGTGACGCTGTAGCCCAGCCTGGCCCTGCCTGCTAACCGGAGTTCTGCCTCATTAACCCAGACACACACAGCCCTGCTGCCCTGGTCTGGAACAAAGGGCTTCACAGAGCCTGCCGCTTTCAAAGACTGGGGGTGTCAGAGACCATGGGGGTCAGAGACCATGGGGGTCAGAGACTAAAGGGGGTCAGAAATGGGGGGGGTTGTCAGAGACCAGGGGGGAGGCAGACCCTCTGGTATTACAGCCCTATTGCATACACTCTAACACACACACACACACACACACACACACACACACACACACACACACACACACACACACACACACACACACACACACACACACACACACACACACACACACACACACACACACACACACACACACACACACACACACACACACACACACACACACAGGGCCGGTGGGCAGACAGAGGGAGGCTTTGATGTGTGGCAATGTGGAGGAGAGAGAGAGAAAGGGTGACGTCACCCTCAACTGGAGCCCCAGCACCTCACACAGGAGTAACAGAGCAACGGACACCGCGCCCAGACCAGCAAGACACCCTCCCAGACCTGCGATACCCCCTCCCGAAGGACCTGTACCGGGAGAACCAGAAACTAAAACAAGAAGCTCCCATGCTGAGGTCTGTCCAACACTGGTCCGACCAAGCTGATTCCACACTCCAAGACTGCTTACATCACGTGGACTGGGATATGTTTCGTATTGCGTCAGATAACAACATTGACGAATACGCTGATTCGGTGAGCGAGTTCATTAGAACGTGCGTTGAAGATGTCGTTCCCATAGCAACAATTAAAACATTCCCTAACCAGAAACCGTGGATTGATGGCAGCATTCGCATGAAACTGAAAGCGTGAACCACTGCTTTTAATCAGGGCAAGGTGACTGGTAACATGACCGAATACAAACAGTGCAGCTATTCCCTCCGCAAGGCTATCAAACAAGCTAAGCGTCAGTATAGAGACAAAGTATAATCTCAATTCAACGGCTCAGACACGAGGTATGTGGCAGGGTCTACAGTCAATCACGGACTACAAGAAGAAAACCAGCCCAGTCACGGACCAGGATGTCTTGCTCCCAGGCAGACAAAATAACTTTTTTGTCCACTTTGAGGACAATACAGTGCCACTGACACGGCCTGCAACGAAAACATGCGGACTCTCCTTCACTGCAGCCGAGGTGAGTAAAAAATTTAAACGTGTTAACCCTCGCAAGGCTGCAGGCCCAGACGGCATCCCCAGCCGCGCCCTCAGAGCATGCGCAGACCAGCTGGCCGGTGTGTTTACGGACATATTCAATCAATCCCTATACCAGTCTGCTGTTCCCACATGCTTCAAGAGGGCCACCATTGTTCCTGTTCCCAAGAAAGCTAAGGTAACTGAGCTAAACGACTACCGCCCCGTAGCACTCACTTCCGTCATCATGAAGTGCTTTGAGAGACTAGTCAAGGACCATATCACCTCCACCCTACCTGACACCCTAGACCCACTCCAATTTGCTTACAGCCAAAATAGGTCCACAGACGATGCAATCTCAACCACACTGCACACTGCCCTAACCCATCTGGACAAGCGGAATACCTATGTGAGAATGCTGTTCATCGACTACAGCTCGGCATTCAACACCATAGTACCCTCCAAGCTCGTCATCCTGAGACCCTGGGTCTCGACCCCGCCCTGTGCAACTGTCCTTCTGTAGCTCAGTTGGGAGAGCATGGCGCTTGTAACGCCAGGGTAGTGGGTTCGATCCCCGGGACCACCCATACGTAGAATGTATGCACACATGACTGTAAGTCGCTTTGGATAAAAGCGTCTGCTAAATGGTATATATTATTATTATTATTATATTATAACTGGGTACTGGACTTCCTGACGGGCCGCCCCCAGGTGGTGAGGGTAGGCAACAACATCTCCACCCCGCTGATCCTCAACACTGGGTCGCCACAAGGGTGCGTTCTGAACCCTCTCCTGTACTCCCTGTTCACCCACGACTGCGTGGCCACGCACGCCTCCAACTCAATCATCAAGTTTGCGGACGACACAACAGTGGTAGGCTTGATTACCAACAACGAAGATACGGCCTACAGGGAGGAGGTGAGGGCCCTCGGAGTGTGGTGTCAGGAAAATAACCTCACACTCAACGTCAACAAAACTAAGGAGATGATTGTGGACTTCAGAAAACAGCAGAGGGAACACCCCCCTATCCACATCGATGGAACAGTAGTGGAGAGGGTAGTAAGTTTTAAGTTCCTCGGCATACACATCACAGACAAACTGAATTGGTCCACTCACACAGACATCATCGTGAAGAAGGCGCAGCAGCGCCTCTTCAACCTCAGGAGGCTGAAGAAATTTGGCTTGTCACCAAAAGCACTCACAAACTTCTACAGATGCACATCGAGAGCATCCTGGCGGGCTGTATCACCGCCTGGTACGCAAATGCTCCACGCACAACCGTAAGGCTCTCCAGAGGGTAGTGAGGTCTGCACAACGCATCACCGGGGGCAAACTACCTGCCCTCCAGGACACCTACACCACCCATAAAGATCATCAAGGACAACAACCACCGAGCCACTGCCTGTTCACCCCGCTATCATCCAGAAGGCGAGGTCAGTACAGGTGCATCAAAGCTGGGAACGAGAGACTGAAAAACAGCTTCTATCTCAAGGCCATCAGACTGTTAAACAGCCACCACTAACATTGAGTTGCTGCTGCCAACACACTGACTCAACTCCAGCCACTTTAATAATGGGAATTGATGGGAAATGATGTAAAATATATCACTAGCCACTTTAAACAATGCTACCTAATATAATGTTTACATACCCTACATTATTCATCTCATATGTATACGTATATACTGTACTCTATATCATCTACTGCATCCTTATGTAATACATGTATCACTAGCCACTTTAACTATGCCACTTTGCTTACATACTCATCTCATATGTATATAATGTACTCGATACCATCTACTGTATCTTGCCGATGCTGCTCTGTACCATCACTCATTCATATATCTTTTTGTACATATTCTTTATCCCCTTACACTGTGTATAAGACAGTAGTTTTGGAATTGTTAGTTAGATTACTTGTTGGTTATTACTGCATTGTCGGAACTAGAAGCACAAGCATTTCGCTACACTCGCATTAACATCTGCTAACCATGTGTATGTGACAAATACAATTTTATTAGATTTGATTCGATTTTGAATTACCTCTATTCCTTTGAAATGTTCACTGTTCATTTTGATTAATTATTTATCTTTTGTTTATTATCTATTTTACTTGCTTTGGCAATTTAAACACATTTCCCTTGTCAATAAAGCCTTATGAGTTGAAGGGTATAAACAGAAAGAGGTAAAAGAGAGAGAGAGAAAGAGAGTGTTTGAGAGAGAGAGAAAGATACTGTAAGAGAGAGAGAGAGAGAAGCGAAAGCGAGAGATTGAGAAGCGAGAGAGAACGTAAGAAGCAAGAGAGAGAGAGAGAGAGAGAAGCGAGAGAGAGAACGTAAGAAGCAAGAGAGAGAGAGAGAGAGAAGCGAGAGAGAGAACGTAAGAAGCAAGAGAGAGAGAGAGAGAGAGAAGCGAGAGAGTACGTGAGAAGCAAGAGAGAGAGAAAGAGAAGCGAGAGAGAATGTAAGAAGCAAGAGAGAGAGAGAGAAGCGAGAGAGAGAACGTGAGAAGCAAGAGAGAGAGAGAGAGAGAGAGAGAAGCGAGAGAGAGAGTGAGAAGCGAGGGAGAGTGAGAAGCTAGAGAGAGTGAGAAGAGAAAAAAGGTATGAAGAGAAGAGGCTTTAAGAGAGAGAGGAAGGGGGAATTGAGTCAGTGATCCCAATTTCAGAAGCCAGGGTTCTCCCTGACTCCACTCACATGGGTCACCTGACCCCTGACCCCATAATACCCCATTCATTAAACACTCCTCTCCTCTGACTGAGAACATGCACATCACTGCCGCTACGCAGGGCAGGTTACTACAGCACACAAGGGCGGGTGACTCTCTCTCTCTCTGTTTTTATCCTAATCTCTCTCTTTCCCTTCCTTTCTCTTTCTCTCTCTCACATATATCTCTGTCTCTACCTATTCACTTCTCTCATCTTCTTTATTCTCTCTCTCTGTCTGTCTGTCTTCATCCTTCTATACTATACATACTGCCTATATCTCTCTACCCCCCACCCCCTTCTACCTCTCTCTCTCTCTCTCTCTCTCTCTCTCTCTCTCTCTCTCTCTCTCTCTCTCTCTCTCTCTCTCTCTCTCTCTCTCTCTCTCTCTATCTCACTCTCAGAGTGGCTGGCCGGTGGTAAGAGAGTGGCACCCTGACAGTCAGGGGTTTAGTACAATAGAGCTCTGTGAGAACCAGGATAGAGAAACCATCCAGGAAATTCCTTCCTTGAATAATGTTAATGACTAAGAATAACACGGTGCACAGTGGCAGGGTGCTCCCATAATTAAGCACTTTACAGTAGAGGGAAATTATTTTGAGCAGTAAAAAAAATGAATGAAATCCAAAGCATACCCTTGGACAGTTTTGCTGGCTAATTATTTTGCCATTACACAATGCCATTCTACTTAGCAAGTCCGGAATGAATCCCATGTATTACCAGACAACATTTCACGTTAACATTTGGCTAGGACTGCAGGTTAAGCAGTCTAGCAGAAAGCCGAAGACATTGAAATAGATCTGTCCTCATCCTTTGTGACCTGTTTACTGTGTGAAGTGCGTACAGAATATGACTTTGATTCTTAACGAGCTAAGCTGCTGGGTGCCTCGGCTACATTGGGCTGAGAATCACCGTGCTTTTACACCTGCATTGTTTGCTGTTTGGGGTTTTAGGCTGGGTTTCTGTACAGCACTTTGAGATATCAGCTGATGTACGAAGGGCTATATAAATACATTTGATTTGATTTGATTTGAAAACGGAGCACATTTGTGAGAGGCAGAGAGACAGGACCAAGACAGTCCTGGCTCAGCCATAAAATGAAATTAGTCTCTTTGTTTCTCTGGGAAGAAAACAGGACAGATAGAAAAACAGATAGTGAAAGAGGAAAAGAGAGAGAACTTGTTTTAAAGACAACTCTTCTTTCTTTCCTGCCCTGGTTCAGGCCAATTCCTGCAGAGACACACACTGCACTATAATTAGGGGTCAAGAGTGAGATCACTGTGTGTGTGTGTGTGTGTGTGTGTGTGTGTGTGTGTGTGTGTGTGTGTGTGTGTGTGTGTGTGTGTGTGTGTGTGTGTGTGTGTGTGTGTGTGTGTGTGTGTGTGTGTGTGTGTGTGTGTGTGTGTGTGTGTGTGTGTGTGTGTGTGTCTCAGGTGATATTAGGACCTCACAGTCGGCTGACTTATGAGCTTATGGAGTCACACTGTCTATGGCATAGCCCACCTTTTCTCCGAATGTCCTATTCGCACGGGACTAGTATTACTAGAGAACATTGATTATGTCATTATTATGTCATTATTACCCCGTTATTCCAGCAGCCTTCTGTAATTGTTAATTTTTTTCAATACATGTACAGTAATGATGGAAGCCTGGAGGTTTTTATTCTAGTAGTGAAGATATTCAGGTCGATAACAGGGCATCACTGTTAACTCGAGCTTGTTTCCCAATTTTCTTTATCATACCAAACCATGTTTTGTAAAGTGTCGCCATTATATTTGAATTGAGGAATATTTTAGCGATCCGCAGTATACGTCATAAAAGCTTCGACTGTAAAAAAACATTTAGGCCCTTCATGTATAGGCTATGAGCAGCACATCATAAAATGTATCAAATCAGTTATTCTTTTCTTGCTCAAACCGTGAGCAACACCTGTCAAACTCGGAAATTTCTTTCAAAACACAGGGATTGGCATGGAATTTCGATTGGCATGGGACTAGTGTTACCAGAGGAGTTTGGAGTTTTGCCAAAAAACTATAAATGATTCTGACTGGAATTGTTACTCTCCTGCCATATAAAAATGACTGACATGGCAGATACGGACAGGACTAAAATTACAGAAGTGGTGTTTTGTGCTCGTGCACATAATTACATTACCTGATCTCCAAATTACATTTTTATTTTATTTAACTAGGCAAGTCAGTTAAGAAAAAAAACGTATTTACAATGACGGCCTCGGAACAGTGGGTTAACTACCTTGCTCAGGGGCAGAACAACAGATTTATACTAGCCGAACGCTTTAACCACTAGGCTGTCGCTACCTGTCGCTTCCTGCCGCCCCCAACATCACCTGACCTCCCCAGTAAAACTAATCCCGGCCGAATAGGACTTAAGACAAATGCAGACAGAAGACCAAAACCTCACCTACATATTTTATGAAAAAGAAAGGAGAGAAAGAGAGAGAGGACAAACAGCTGGTTTCATCCTTCTCAGTGCATTCAGACACCCACGTCAATCAGTGATGCTTGGTGTAGTCTGTCTGTGTCATTATTTAAACACAACCAACACACCACAGAGCAAACACCCAGGAGACCAGATAATGACACTGCCTAACACACACACACACACACACACACACACACACACACACACACACACACACACACACACACACACACACACACACACACACACACACACACACACACACACACACACACACACACACACACACACACACACACACACACACACACACACACACACACACACACACACACACACACACACAGATTAATGTAGGCACACGTCCACATTCAGAGACACACACATGCTGACGCCAGGGTCACCATGTGATGTTGAGAAAAGGGAGGAAACGGAAGAGAGAGAAAGAGGAGGGAAAATACAATGAAAGCATTTATCTTGGGCCCTAATGTGATCCTACTTCTTTCCTTTGCTCATACTGTCTTTTCCTCACCTCTTTTCTCTCCAGCATACACGCACGCACGCACGCACGCACGCACGCACGCACGCACGCACGCACACACACACACACACACACACACAGTTCTTTAGGTGAAACAGGAGCCAGTTGTGCATTATGAATGGGGCTCGTTGTCGGTCTCCTCCAGCTGTGTAATCATACTGATTAGGGATTTATGTTATCCAGAGCTCCACACATTCACACACAGATCCTGCGCACGCACAAATGTGCACGAACACACAAGCACATCCACGAACATGCATTATGTGAATACACACACTCACATAGAGACACACATTTAGCTTGAAGTGAGAGAGCTAGATGTGCAAAGTGTATATTTGGGTGGTCTGAGTGGCCTAAGGAGTTTGTAGGGTGTGTCAGTGGAACCCTACCCTGTCTGCACCCACCTACAGCCAGAGGAAGGAGCGTTCAGGCCCCAGGTCAGAACAATGGAGAGGATTGGACAGTCACACACATTCACCATCCAACACAAACAACCCAGTCAACCAAACCTTTATTTCACTGACATACAGCACACTGTAGTTACTAACACTTCCGCTCTATGTGAGTGGGTGAAAGGCAAAAGGAGGATTGGGAAATCAGAGTGTGAGATGTGTCCGGATATACTGTGGCTTTAACTGGGTGGTGATAATGAATGAGAGTAGTGAATGAAAGTGACCTTTCACAGCTGGTTTATTACATCCTCAGAGTCACAGGAACCAATGTACTGTCTGCCTCTGTGAGATACTGTATATCAGAATAAACATGAGAGTTTAAAACCTCTAAATAAAGTATTTTGATGGTAGCAGTGGCTGTTACTCACATTGATGTCCTTTCCTGCCCAGTTACACTCCTCCCTCCAGTCCACCGGGGCTGGCCAGTAGATCTGAAATGCACAGGTCAGAGGTCAGAGGAGGCAGCAGGATGGAGGTAGGTCTGGGGTCGTGACCTCAAGCAGGGACAGGCCTGTCTGCCACCCTGAGGGACATTTCTGAGGGAGCGCCTCTCTTCTCTCCTCCTTTCTATCACTCCCCCTCTCTTCCTCTCTTCCTCTCTTCCTGGCCCCCACACCATGATAGAGCTGAGAATCCACAAGTCACACAGTAGAAAAGCACACGACCACGAGCGAAAACAGCTTTAACGACAAGAGAACCACTAGTGCGAAAACAAGCTGTAAATCATATCTCACCAAACCACAAACAGAGTCAAACAATCTGCTCAGCACTCAGATTTCACACAGTCTGCAAGAACCTACAGACCCTGTAAAGTGTAGGGTTATAGGGTGCATGTTAGGTTGGTTATAGGGTATGGGTTAGTGAGTTATGTGTGTGTGTGTGTGTGTGTGTGTGTGCATGCGTGCGTGCGTGCGTGCATGCGTGTGTGTGCGTGCGTGCGTCCTCACAAGGATAGTAAAACAATAAAACAAATTAAGGTGGGGACATTTCAACGGTCCTCACAAGTAATAGGCACATTTTAGGTTTACAATTAGGGTTAGAATCAGTGTTAGGGTTAAGGATTAGGAGTTCAGTTTAGGGTTAGGGGTTTGTGATTAGGGTATAGGGTTAGGGGTTTGTGATTAGGGTTATGGTTAGGGGTTAGGGGTTTGTGATTAGGGTATAGGGTTATGGTTTAGGGTTAGGGGCTTGTGATTAGGGTATAGGGTTATGGTTAGGGGTTTGTGATTAGGGTTTAGGGTTATGGTTAGGGGTTTGTGATTAGGGTATAGGGTTATGGTTTAGGGTTAGGGGCTTGTGATTAGGGTATAGGGTTATGGTTAGGGGATTGTGATTAGGGTATATGTCATGTTTTGTCATTAATTATCATGTCTTGTCCCTGTGCTTCCCCTTCTATTCGTTTCCCTCTGCTGGTCTTATTAGGTTCTTTCCCTCTTTCTATCCCTCTCTCTCCCCCTCCCTCTCTCACTCTCTCGCTCTCTCTTCTCTCTATCGTTCCGTTCCTGCTCCCAGCTGTTCCTATTCCCCTAATCAATCATTTAGTCTTCCCACACCTGTTCCCGATCCTTTTCCCTGATTAGAGTCCCTATTTCTCTCCTTGTTTTCCGTTCCTGCCCCGTCGGATCCTCATCTATAATTCACCGTGCTGTGTCTATGTTTTGCCCTGTCGTGTCGTGTTTCTCTCAGATGCTGCGTGGTGAGCAGGTGTCTGAGTCTGCTAGGTTCAAGTGCCTTCCCGAGGCAACCTGCAGTTCTCGATCAAGTCTCCAGTCTGTTCTCGTCTTTACGAGTAGTATTATGCTTTTTGTTTTGTAAAGTTTCTTACTGGATTAAAAACTCTGTTTTCGCCAAGTCGCTTTTGGGTCCTCATTCACCTGCATAACAGAAGGATCCGACCAAGGAATGGACCCAGCGACTACAGAGGCTCGTAACACTGCCGTCAAGATCCAAGGAGCCATGCTCGGCAGACACGAGCAGGAATTGTCTGCTGCTCGCCATGCCGTGGAGAACCTGGCCGCTCAGGTTTCCGACCTCTCTGGACAGTTCCAGAGTCTTCGTCTCGTGCCACCTGTTACTTCCTGGCCTGCCGAGCCTCCGGAACCTAGGGTTAATAACCCACCTTGCTACTCCGGGCAGCCCACGGAGTGCCGCTCCTTTCTCACCCAGTGTGATATTGTGTTCTCTCTCCAACCCAACACATACTCTAGTGAGAGAGCTCGGGTTGCTTACGTCATTTCACTCCTTACTGGCCGGGCCCGAGAGTGGGGCACAGCTATCTGGGAGGCAAGGGCTGATTGTTCTAACAATTACCAGAACTTTAAAGAGGAGATGATTCGGGTTTTTGACCGTTCAGTTTTTGGTGGGGAGGCTTCTAGGGCCCTGGCTTCCCTATGCCAAGGTGATCGATCCATAACGGATTACTCTATTGAGTTTCGTACTCTTGCTGCCTCTAGTGACTGGAACGAGCCGGCGCTGCTCGCTCGTTTTCTGGAGGGACTCCACACAGTGGTCAAAGATGAGATTCTCTCTCGGGAGGTTCCTTCCAGTGTGGACTCTTTGATTGCTCTCGCCATCCGTATAGAACGACGGGTAGATCTTCGTCACCAGGCTCGTGGAAGAGAGCTCGCATCAACGGTGTTTCCCTGCTCCGCATCGCAACCATCTCCCTCCTCTAGCTCTGAGACTGAGCCCATGCAGCTGGGAGGGATTCGCATCTCGACTAAGGAGAGGGAACGGAGGATCACCAACCGCCTGTGCCTCTATTGCGGATTTGATGGACATTTTGTTTATTCATGTCCAGTAAGAGGCCAGAGCCCATCAGTAAGCGGAGGGCTACTGGTGAGCGCTACTACTCAGGTCTCTTCATCTAGATCCTGTACTACTATGTCGGTCCATCTACGCTGGACCGGTTCGGGTGCTACATGCAGTGCCTTGATTGACTCTGGGGCTGAGGGTTGTTTCATGGACGAAGCATGGGTTCGGAAACATAACATTCCTTTCAGACAGTTAGACAAGCCTACGCCCATGTTTGCCTTAGATGGTAGTCATCTTCCCAGTATCAGATTTGAGACACTACCTTTAACTCTCACAGTATCTGGTAACCACAGTGAGACTATTTCTTTTTTGATTTTTCGTTCACCTTTTACACCAGTTGTTTTGGGTCATCCCTGGCTAGTATGTCATAATCCTTCTATTAATTGGTCTTGTAATTCTATCCTATCCTGGAACGTATCTTGTCATGTGAAGTGCTTAATGTCTGCCATCCCTCCCATTTCTTCTGTCCCCACTTCTCAGGAGGAACCTGGCGATTTGACAGGAGTGCCGGAGGAATATCATGATCTGCGCACGGTCTTCAGTCGGTCCCGAGCCAACTCTCTTCCTCCTCACCGGTCGTATGATTGTAGTATTGATCTCCTTCCGGGGACCACTCCTCCTCGGGGTAGACTATACTCTCTGTCGGCTCCCGAACGTAAGGCTCTCGAGGATTATTTATCTGTGTCTCTTGACGCCGGTACCATAGTGCCTTCTTCCTCTCCAGTTCTTTTGTTAAGAAGAAGGACGGTACTCTGCGCCCCTGCGTGGAATTATCGTGTTCTTCAGCTCACTTATTGTCATCAGAAGTGCTCTTTTCATGTCTCCTCCGTTAGCGCTTTTGGTTCCGGCCGACTGAGGCATTCAGACACGGATTCGCGCTAAGGTGCTGTCAGTGATTGGCCCAGACTTCAAGGTCACGTGTCGGTTGCAGCGCTTTTTAGGTTTCGCTAATCAGACGGCTTTCATTCCTTTCTCGACCATGGTCTCACTTCTGTCAAGACGTGTTTTAAGTGGTCCGGTTCCTTTGCCCAGGGAAGACTTTTGATCTTCTAAAAGAACGTTTTACGGTATGTCGATACTCTTAAGATCAACCGTTATCCGCTTATGTCATCAGCCTTCGAGATTCTGCAGGAGCCAGGTGCTTTACTAAGTTGGACCTTCGTAACGCTTACCATCTCGTGCGCATCAGAGAGGGGGACGAGTGGAAAACGGCGTTTAACACCCGTTAGGGCATTTTGAGTACCGGGTTCTGCCGTTTGGTCTCGCCAATGCGCCAGCTGTTTTTCAGGCATTAGTTAATGATGTTCTGAGAGACATGCTGAACATCTTTGTTTTTGTCTATCTTGACGATATCCTGATTTTTTCACCGTCACTCGAGATTCATGTTCAGCACGTTCGACGTGTTCTACAGCGCCTTTTAGAGAATTGTCTCTACGTAAAGGCTGAGAAGTGCTCTTTTCATGTCTCCTCCGTTACTTTTCTCGGTTCCGTTATTTCCGCTGAAGGCATTCAGATGGATTCCGCTAAGGTCCAAGCTGTCAGTGATTGGCCCGAAAGGTCACGTGTCGAGTTGCAGCGCTTTTTAGGTTTCGCTAATTTCTATCGATTCGTACAAGTTGCTGCCCCTCTCACAGCTCTTACTTCTGTCAAGACGTGTTTTAAGTGGTCCGGTTCCGCCCAGGGAGCTTTTGATCTTCTAAAAGAACGTTTTACGTCCGCTCCTATCCTCGTTACTCCTGACGTCACTAGACAATTCATTGTCGAGGTTGACGCTTCAGAGGTAGGCGTGGGAGCCATTCTATCCCAGCGCTTCCAGTCTGACGATAAGGTTCATCCTTGCGCTTATTTTTCTCATCGCCTGTCGCCATCTGAGCGCAACTATGATGTGGGTAACCGTGAACTGCTCGCCATCCGCTTAGCCCTAGGCGAATGGCGACAGTGGTTGGAGGGGCGACTTCCTTTTGTCGTTTGGACAGACCATAAGAACCTTGAGTACATCCGTTCTGCCAAACGACTTAATGCCCGTCAAGCTCGTTGGGCGTTGTTTTTCGCTCGTTTCGAGTTTGTGATTTCTTACCGTCCGGGTAGCAAGAACACCAAGCCTGATGCCTTATCCCGTCTGTTTAGTTCTTCTGTGGCTTCTACTGATCCCGAGGGATTCTTCCTTATGGGCGTGTTGTCGGGTTGACAGTCTGGGGAATTGAAAGACAGGTTAAGCAAGCACTCACGCACACTGCGTCGCCGCGCGCTGTCCTAGTAACCTCCTTTTCGTTCCTGTTTCCACTCGTCTGGCTGTTCTTCAGTGGGCTCACTCTGCCAAGTTAGCTGGTCATCCCGGTGTTCGAGGCACTCTTGCGTCTATTCGCCAGCGGGTGGCCGACTCAGGAGCGTGACACGCGCCGTTTCGTGGCTGCTTGTTCGGACTGCGCGCAGACTAAGTCGGGTAACTCTCCTCCTGCCGGTCGTCTCAGACCGCTCCCCATTCCTTCTCGACCATGGTCTCACATCGCCCTAGACTTCATTACCGGTCTGCCTTTGTCTGCCGGGAAGACTGTGATTCTTACGGTTGTCGATAGGTTCTCTAAGGCGGCACATTTCATTCCCCTCGCTAAACTTCCTTCCGCTAAGGACGGCACAAATCATTATCGAGAATGTGTTTAGAATTCATGGCCTCCCGTTAGACGCCGTTTCAGACAGAGGCCCGCAATTCACGTCACAGTTTTGGAGGGAGTTCTGTCGTTTGATTGGTGCGTCCGTCAGTCTCTCTTCCGGGTTTCATCCCCAGTCTAACGGTGCGGGGCAGAATACCAGAGATCCCAGCTTGTGTGTTGTGAGCGCACCTGGAGGAGGGTGAGGTCTTTTAAGAGTCCACTCGCAACCTTCCTCTTACGACAGCTTCTCGTAAGTTGACTCCGCGGTTCATTGGTCCGTTCCGTGTCTCCCAGGTCGTCAATCCTGTCGCTGTGCGACTGCGCTTCTTCCGCGACATCTTCGGGTTTCATCCCCAGTCGTCCATCCTGTCTTCCATGTCTCCTGTGTCACAACTCGCCCTTTCTGCTACCGCACCCCGTTCGTTCTCATCCCAGCTCCCCAGCGTTCCCCGCCCGTCCTTGTCCAACGTTGTGAGCGCACCTGGAGGAGGGTGAGGTCTGCACCTACAGGGCACAGACTTACAAGGGATTAAGAGTCCAAGATCATGGACATGCGTTCTCGGGACTCCGGGTCATTGGTCCAATACTTCCCAGGTGGATTGGGAGGGTTACGGTCCATCCTGATGTCTCCTGAGAGGCACCCCCCGGGTTCCCTCCCCCCTCCCGTCCTCGGGACGTGCATGGACCGTTCGCGGGGTTATTGATGATTTCCTCCGTTGCCTGGACCGTTCGCTTAGATGATTTCCTCCGTTCCCTCCTCGAGTGCGCCAGGAGGCGCTCGGTGAGTGGGGGGTACTGTCATGTTTTGTCATTAATTATCATGTCTTGTCCCTGTGCTTCCCCTTCTATTCGTTTCCCTCTGCTGGTCTTATTAGGTTCT
Source organism: Oncorhynchus gorbuscha (assembly GCF_021184085.1). NCBI lineage: Eukaryota > Metazoa > Chordata > Actinopteri > Salmoniformes > Salmonidae > Oncorhynchus > Oncorhynchus gorbuscha. Next base: position 24,924,671 of record NC_060182.1, on the reverse strand, counting down.
TTCCCTCTTTCTATCCCTCTCTCTCCCCCTCCCTCTCTCACTCTCTCGCTCTCTCTTCTCTCTATCGTTCCGTTCCTGCTCCCAGCTGTTCCTATTCCCCTAATCAATCATTTAGTCTTCCCACACCTGTTCCCGATCCTTTTCCCTGATTAGAGTCCCTATTTCTCTCCTTGCTTTCCGTTCCTGCCCCGTCGGATCCTCATCTATAATTCACCGTGCTGTGTCTATGTTTTGCCCTGTCGTGTCGTGTTTCCCTCAGATGCTGCGTGGTGAGCAGGTGTCTGAGTCTGCTAGGTTCAAGTGCCTTCCCGAGGCAACCTGCAGTTCTCGATCAAGTCTCCAGTCTGTTCTCGTCTTTACGAGTAGTATTATGCTTTTTGTTTTGTAAAGTTTCTTACTGGATTAAAAACTCTGTTTTCGCCAAGTCGCTTTTGGGTCCTCATTCACCTGCATAACAGTATAGGGTTATGGTTAGGGGATTGTGATTAGGGTATAGGGTTATGGTTAGGGGATTGTGATTAGGGTATAGGGTTATGGTTAGGGGATTGTGATTAGGGTATAGGGTTATGGTTAGGGGTTTGTGATTAGGGTATAGGGTTATGGTTAGGGGATTGTGATTAGGGTATAGGGTTATGGTTAGGGGATTGTGATTAGGGTATAGGGTTATGGTTAGGGGATTGTGATTAAGTCGCTCTGGATAAGAGCGTCTGCTAAATGACTTAAATGTAAATGTAAATTAGGGTATAGGGTTATGGTTAGGGGATTGTGATTAGGGTATAGGGTTATGGTTAGGGGTTTGTGATTAGGGTATAGGGTTATGGTTAGGGGTTTGTGATTAGGGTATAGGGTTATGGTTAGGGGATTGTGATTAGGGTATAGGGTTATGGTTAGGGGATTGTGATTAGGGTATAGGGTTATGGTTAGGGGATTGTGATTAGGGTATAGGGTTATGGTTAGGGGTTTGTGATTAGGGTATAGGGTTATGGTTAGGGGTTTGTGATTAGGGTATAGGGTTATGGTTAGGGGTTAGGGAAAACTGGATTTTGAATGGGAGTCAATTGTTTGGTCCCCACAAGGATAGTAAAACAAACGTATGTGTGTGTGCATCTGTCTGAACGCGTGTGCATGTGTGTGAGAGAGGTGTTGACAGGTAATCAGAGATTGTGTGACCCCCAAATCGCCATGGTAACCCTTGATCCCCATGTCTGCTCCGAGAGGATAAGAGTGAGATGAGATCCATCAGTCTGTCAGCACAACTGTGACACGCTAGAGCACCACTAATTCACCATGACATAGCAGAGTGTTGTCTTATCTCTACGATTATCTACCATAACAAAGATATCTGTGTGTCCAAACCTGGGTCATCTTCTCTTAACATCACATTCTTTACCAAATGGATCATTGGACCATTTGAATGTATGTCAAATGACACACAGGAAATATCAATGTAAAATTACTTTTTCAGTTTCATGAAAATGTCAGATTTATGATATTCACTAACATTAGTGTAAACATTTTGACATAGCATGGGGTAGATTGGTCATTGATTGATTGATTAATGGATGACAGGCAGACTGACCTTGTGCTCCTGCTTGGCGATGTTATCCAGGCTGAGTGACAAGAGGAAGTTGCGTGCGCCCACAAACAGCCGTCCTCTCTCCTCATCCAATAAAAGAGCGCTGAAACAGCACGAGCGCTCCAGCTCGAACCGCCGCACGCCATGGAACTGCTGCAGCTCTGAAACACAACACACACAGTGGATCATACAGACATTACATTGAACTCTCCTAGTCAAAAGGGCCCTGAAATGTAAACTTTTTCATCAGAGCAAATAGGTGTTTTACTCTCTGCTTATGTCGATAAATGGGTCCCTATTTGATGGTTATGACGTTTTTTACAAGGCCATACAACTGGAAGTGGTTGTTTAGGGTCAGGGGTCAGTCCAGGGCAGTGGTTCCACTCCTCAGAATGGCACGGGAGGTTGGTGGCACCTTAATTGGGAAGGACCGGCTCGTGGCAATGGCTGGAGCGGAATTTTGGAATGGTATTAAATACATCCAACACATGGTTTACGTCATTCCATTTGCTCTGTTCCATCCATTACTATGAGCCGTCCTCCCCTCAGCAGCCTGGTCTCTGTTACAGCTTTGGAATCAGCTGTCTCAGCAGGGCTTCTAAGATCTGGAGAATTGAAGCCTCCTCTCTCTTCTCTTCTCATAATATAATAATACAAATATATGCCATTTAGCAGACACTTTTAT
>NC_060182.1:24854910-24917410 GCF_021184085.1 Oncorhynchus gorbuscha | reverse complement strand
TCTCTCTCTATCCCCTCTGTCTTTCTTCTATCTGTCTCTGTCTCTGTTTCTCTATCCCCTCTGTCTTTCTCCTATCTGTCTCTGTCTCTGTCTCTCTCTATCCCCTCTGTCTTTCTCCTATCTGTCTCTGTCTCTGTTTCTCTATCCCCTCTGTCTTTCTCCTATCTGTCTCTCTCTATCCCCTCTGTCTTTCTCCTATCTGTCTCTCTCTATCCCCTCTGTCTTTCTCCTATCTGTCTCTGTCTCTGTTTCTCTATCCCCTCTGTCTTTCTCCTATCTGTCTCTCTCTATCCCCTCTGTCTTTCTCCTATCTGTCTCTCTCTATCCCCTCTGTCTTTCTCCTATCTGTCTCTCTCTATCCCCTCTGTCTTTCTCCTATCTGTCTCTGCCTCTGTCTCTCTCTATCCCCTCTGTCTTTCTCCTATCTGTCTCTCTCTATCCCCTCTGTCTTTCTCCTATCTGTCTCTCTCTATCCCCTCTGTCTTTCTCCTATCTGTCTCTCTCTATCCCCTCTGTCTTTCTCCTATCTCTCTCTCTCTATCCCCTCTGTCTTTCTCCTATCTGTCTCTGTCTCTGTTTCTCTATCCCCTCTGTCTTTCTCCTATCTGTCTCTCTCTCTCTATCCCCTCTGTCTTTCTCCTATCTGTCTCTCTCTCTCTATCCCCTCTGTCTTTCTCCTATCTGTCTCTCTCTCTGTCTTTCTCCTATCTGTCTCTGTCTCTATCCCCTGTCTCTGTCTCTGTCTTTCTTTCCTATCTGTCTCTGTCCTATCTGTCTCTCTCTCTCTATCCCTTCTGTCTTTCTCCTATCTGTCTCTCTCTCTCTATCCCCTCTGTCTTTCCCCTATCTGTCTGTCTCTCTCTATCCCCTCTGTCTTTCTCCTATCTGTCTCTGTCTCTGTTTCTCTATCCCCTCTGTCTTTCTCCTATCTGTCTCTCTCTATCCCTTCTGTCTTTCTCCTATCTGTCTCTCTCTCTCTATCCCCTCTGTCTTTCCCCTATCTGTCTGTCTCTCTCTATCCCCTCTGTCTTTCTCCTATCTGTCTGTCTCTCTATCCCCTCTGTCTTTCTCCTATCTGTCTCTCTCTCTCTATCCCCTCTGTCTTTCTCCTATCTGTCTCTCTCTCTCTATCCCCTCTGTCTTTCTCCTATCTGTCTGTCTCTCTCTATCCCCTCTGTCTTTCTCCTATCTGTCTGTCTCTCTCTATCCCCTCTGTCTTTCTCCTATCTGTCTCTGTCTCTCTATCCCCTCTGTCTTTCTCCTATCTGTCTGTCTCTCTCTATCCCCTCTGTCTTTCTCCTATCTGTCTGTCTCTCTCTATCCCCTCTGTCTTTCTCCTATCTGTCTCTGTCTCTGTCTCTCTATCCCCTCTGTCTTTCTCCTATCTGTCTCTGTCTCTGTGTCAATTCAATTCAAGGGGCTTTATTGGCATGGGAAACATGTGTTAACATTGCCAAAGCAAGTGAGGTAGATAATATGCAAAAGTGAAATAAACAATAAAAATGAACAGTAAACATTACACATTACACATACAGAAGTTTCAAAACAATAAAGACATTACAAATGTCATATTATATATATATACAGTGTTGTAACAATGTACACATGGTTAAAGTACACAAGGGAAAATAAATAAGCATAAATATGGGTTGTATTTACAATGGTGTTTGTTATTCACTGGTTGCCCTTTTCTTGTGGCAACAGGTCACAAATCTTGCTGCTGTGATGGCACACTGTGGAATCTGTGGAATCTGAGGGAAATATGTCTCTCTAATATGGTCATACATTGGGCAGGAGGTTAGGAAGTGCAGTTGTGTCTCTCTCCTCTGTCTTTCTCCTATCTGTCTCATTCTCTCTCTCCATCCCCCTCTCTTTCTCTCTATGAGGAGTCCGGAAGTGGCTCAGAGAGAGAGAGAGAGAGAGAGAGAGAGAGAGAGAGAGAGAGAGAGAGAGAGAGAGAGAGAGAGAGAGAGAGAGAGAGAGAGAGAGAGAGAGAGAGAGAGAGAGAGAGAGAGAGGGGTTAGGAAACTCAATAGCGTGCAGTGTTGAGGAGCTCAGTGTGTCTATTGGTCAGTGGGGATGTTAAAACAGAGGAGGGGGAGATGGACGGTCGGTGGCCTCATGCTTCCAGCACACAGTCATCTGTTGCTCTTCCCCATATCCAGTTCCCCCAGGGCTCGTCACCAGCAGCCAGGACATATTGAAGTCCTCAGATGGACTAATGTGGGCCTGAACTCTGCTCTAAATCACTGCCTCTCTGCCTCTGGCTCTACCTGTGACTGTCGGTTAGAGTGTTACCCTCAGTCAGGACCCCATTAGGCTGGGCTTACACAGTAGGGAGGTAGTGTGGTCCCAGTACAGACCATTTAAATGTGAGAGCTGGGAGGGATGGAGAGCCAGATATCTAGGTCTAGTTCATGTATCCACAGGCTCTCTAACCCACAAAAGCATCACAGCCTATCCGCTGCAGTGTGTGTGTGTGTGTGTGTGTGTGTGTGTGTGTGTGTGTGTGTGTGTGTGTGTGTGTGTGTGTGTGTGTGTGTGTGTGTGTGTGTGTGTGTGTGTGTGTGTGTGTGTGTGTGTGTGTGTGTGTGTGTGTGTGTGTGTGTGTGTGTGTGTGTGTGTGTGTGTGTGTGTGTGTGTGTGTGTGTATGTGTGTGTGTGTGTGTGTGGTATGGTTTGGAGTGGGGAGGCAGAAATATTATATACCTTCGCAACATACCTGCACAACCGACAGCATAGTCCTTAGCCTAAAATCTGGGCACTAAAAATAAGTGTTCTATATCTGAGTCCCAACTCACAGTACTATATCTGAGTCCCAGCTCACAGTTCTATATCTGAGTCCCAGCTCACAGATCTATATCTGAGTCCCAGCTCACAGTTCTATATCTGAGTCGCAGCTCACAGATCTATATCTGAGTCCCAGCTCACAGTTCTATATATTTGGTCCCAGCTCACAGTTCTATATCTGAGTTCCAGCTCACAGATCTATATCTGAGTCCCAACTCACAGTCCTATATCTGAGTCCCAGCTCACAGTTCTATTTCTGAGTCCCAGCTCACAGTTCTATATATTTGGTCCCAGCTCACAGTTCTATATATTTAGTCCCAGCTCACAGTTCTATATCTGAGTCCCAGCTCACAGATCTATATCTGAGTCCCAGCTCACAGTCCTATATCTGAGTCCCAGCTCACAGTCCTATATCGGAGTCCCAGCTCACAGTCCTATATCTGAGTCCCAGCTCACAGTCCTATATCGGAGTCCCAGCTCACAGTTCTATATCGGAGTCCCAGCTCACAGTCCTATATCTGAGTCCCAGCTCACAGTCCTATATCTGAGTCCCAGCTCACAGTCCTATATCAGTGCAGGAGTCAGTGTATGGTCTTGGCACGGCAGAGCATGAATAATGGACCTACTGAGGTGTTAAGACAGCAGGGCTCTCATAAAGTCCCAGCTCCCAGAGCAGAACAGAACAGTGAGGGACCAGAAGTGCCACATTAACTCCGACACAGAGAACACTACTCACAATCAGCTACGTGTAGGTTATGCAGGGAACCTCTCTTTACGGTCCAACACGCTTTTATATAGATTTACCACAGAAAATCTGCCATAGCAGAAACATTGCCCATTCATTTGTTTCAAGGAGAGGCACCTTACATGTCAATGAGTAGACTGCAGAGATGACATCAGTGGAAGGAGCATAGGGTCTAAACTAAAACACACACTAGCACACACACACACACAGAGAGAGAGAGAGAGAGAGAGAGAGAGAGAGAGAGAGAGAGAGAGAGAGAGAGAGAGAGAGAGAGAGAGAGAGAGAGAGAGAGAGAGAGAGAGAGTTGGGTTGTCAGCAGCTCCTGTCCTGGGATATAAAGGCCAGGTCCCATTGTCCCCCGTGTCTCCTTAAGCTCCCGTCAGTTGAAGGGTACTATTGTCAGCCCCTCAAAGCACTTACAACCCATCCTCACTGAGCTCTGAGCCTCCCCACAAGCACCATAATGCATCTTAATAAAACCATTGGCCGCCTGACACTTATTTATTTCAGCTTCATTAGCCAAGAGTGTGAGAGGGAAGGAGAGAGAGAGACGTGTAAATACTGTAGAACAAAAGAAAAGACAATGTCGAAGTCCCTCCTTCAGGCTAGAGTCGGAGAAAAAGTAGGGTCAGAGGGGTATGAAATCCAAGGCAATACCAACAACCTGTGGCCCAATACAATGAGAGGTGTGACTAAATACAATAGAGAAGAGAGAGCCGGGAGTGAGGAGAACTCAATTACTTGAGTTGCAGCGTGTCATGAGACTATTCCAGCCCGGCTGTCTACGCTATGCGAAGGGGGAAGAGGGGGAACGGAGAAAAGGAGCGAGAGGGAGAAAGGAGACAATTGTTCTTGGGGGAAAGACTGACTGGCCTCCGACCAAAAGCCAACAGAGAGAATAAAAGCAAAGGAGGATTATAAAGTATGGAAAATGACACAGCTGCAGTCACATGAACAGGTTTAGAGGGGTGAGAGACACAGAGAGCCTGGCGGCAGGTGGTCTTTGCCCTTGTAGAAGCCCTGAGGGGAGAGGCAGGGAGGCAGGGGGAGAGAGGCAGGGAGGCAGGGGAGAGAGGCAGGGAGGCAGGGGGAGAGAGGCAGGGAGGCAGGGGAGAGAGGCAGGGAGGCAGGGGGAGAGAGGCAGGGAGGCAGGGGGAGAGAGGCAGAGAGGCAGGGGAGAGAGGCAGGGAGGCAGGGGAGAGAGGCAGGGAGGCAGGGGGAGAGAGGCAGAGAGGCAGGGGGAGAGAGGCAGGGAGGCAGGGGGAGAGAGGCAGGGAGGCAGGGGGAGAGAGGCAGAGAGGCAGGGGGAGAGGCAGGGTGGCAGGGGGAGAGGCAGGGAGGCAGGGGAGAGAGGCAGAGAGGCAGGGGGAGAGAGGCAGGGAGGCAGGGGGGGAGAGGCAGGGGGAGAGAGGCAGAGAGGCAGGGGGCAGAGAGGTTGGGAGGCTGTGGGCAGAGAGGCAGAAAGGCTGGGGCTCAGCTGGTGCCTGGTTGGTACCTGGTTCCCAGCCATTTGGATCTGTTTGGACACACTGAGAGAGTAACTGACTTCAGCTGTGTGAGTGGAAGAAATCCAAAATCCCAAAAGTCCAAAATCCCTAAATGCCCCCAAAGGAACTCACCTCTCCTTCTGCATCCAAGGCAACAGCGTTCCCTCTCAGTGTCCACCTGACCCAGTCATGGTCCGAAGCACAAAGTGTCCCATGGATACCTCCTCAACACTATTACTGTCCAACAAGGTATCCATCTATCTATTCCATCTATCTATTCCAGGAACAAAAACTATTATTTTCCTTTTGTTCCCCGAGATGCACACACACTTTTACATACTAATTGACTCACTCATACATAGCAGCTACATACACATCTTCACACACATTTACACATACCCCCACACTCACTTTGTCTGACATACTGCACTAAAACTACACAAACCCCAGAGGTAGGATAAAAATCCTTTAGTAGAATCCACAGAGCAGTAAAGGTAGAGTCCTCTCTGAAACACTAGGTGTACAGCCTCAGGGGGGAACAATACAAGACAGGAGCATCACATCTGTGGGAAATCCAGTGAGTCAGTTAGTCAAAGCAGACAGGGCTGGTGGGTGAGGAGGTGAAATGAAGACAGAGTCAGTATACCAGTCAGCTGCTATAGCAAGCACTTCGGTCCACTCAGGAAAGCACACAACTCCACCATACACTCTCTCCACTATACAGAGGAACAGAGGAAGCACAAGGACTCAGAGTAAGAGCAGGAATAATGGACGTAATTCAAGAACACAAAGAGAGAGAGAGGGAGGGGGGTGTGAGCGAAGAAAAGGTGGGAGGTAAGACGAGGGGAGGGGGAAAGAAAGGGGCGGGGTAATGTGCTGGTGTGTGTAAGGGAAGTTAAAGAGGCAGAGCGGGAGTTCTCTACTTGTCATCTTAGCCATCCAGTACTCATATTTACACCATCCGTACATGCTGTACACACATGAAGCCCATATAAACACATCTACCGGGACAGATAGAAGGGAACCACAAGCCATGTCACAACCCTCTATATACGAGTCAGATGGCATCTGAATTTAGATATAGATCACTGCACACATACATGGTAGACTGGCACATCCCATACACTCATACATGGTAGACTGGCACATCCCATACACTCATACATGGTAGACTGGCACATCCCATACACTCATACATGGTAGACTGGCACATCCCATACACTCATACATGGTAGACTGGCACATCCCATACACTCATACATGGTAGACTGGCACATCCCATACACTCATACATGGTAGACTGGCACATCCCATACACTCATACATGGTAGACTGGCACATCCCATACACTCATGGTAGACATGGTCCCAGACTGGCACATCCCATACACTCATACATGGTAGACTGGCACATCCCATACACTCATACATGGTAGACTGGCACATCCCATACACTCATACATGGTAGACTGGCACATCCCATACACTCATACATGGTAGACTGGCACATCCCATACACTCATACATGGTAGACTGGCACATCCCACTCATACACTGGCACATACATGGTAGACTGGCACATCCCATACACTCATACATGGTAGACTGGCACATCCCATACACTCATACATGGTAGACTGGCACATCCTGGCATACACACATACATGGTAGACTGGCACATCCCATACACTCATACATGGTAGACTGGCACATCCTGGCATACACTGGCATACATGGTAGACTGGCACATCCACTACACTCATACATGGTAGACTGGCACATCCCATACACTCATACATGGTAGACTGGCACATCCCATACACACATACATGGTAGACTGGCACATCCCATACACTCATACATGGTAGACTGGCACATCCCATACACTCATACATGGTAGACTGGCACATCCCATACACTCATACATGGTAGACTGGCACATCCCATACACTCATACATGGTAGACTGGCACATCCCATAAACTCATCCCACATGGTAGACTGGCACATCCCATACACTCATACATGGTAGACTGGCACATCCCATACACTCATACATGGTAGACTGGCACATCCCATACACTCATACATGGTAGACTGGCACATCCCATACACTCATACATGGTAGACTGGCACATCCCATACACACATACATGGTAGACTGGCACATCCCATACACACATACATGGTAGACTGGCACATCCCATACACTCATACATGGACTGGCAGACTGGCACATCCCATACACTCATACATGGTAGACTGGCACATCCCATACACTCATACATGTAGACTGCACATCCCATACACTCATACATGGTAGACTGGCACATCCCATATACACTCATACATGGTAGACTGGCACATCCCATACACTCATACATGGTAGACTGGCACATCCCATACACTCATACATGGTAGACTGGCACATCCCATACACTCATACATGGTAGACTGGCACATCCCATACACTCATACATGGTAGACTGGCACATCCCATACACTCATACATGGTAGACTGGCACATCCCATACACACATACATGGTAGACTGGCACATCCCATACACTCATACATGGTAGACTGGCACATCCCATACACTCATACATGGTAGACTGGCACATCCCATACACACATACATGGTAGACTGGCACATCCCATACACTCATACATGGTAGACTGGCACATCCCATACACACATACATGGTAGACTGGCACATCCCATACACTCATACATGGTAGACTGGCACATCCCATACACTCATACATGGTAGACTGGCACATCCCATACACTCATACACACATCCCACATGGTAGACTGGCACATCCCATACACTCATACATGGTAGACTGGCACATCCCATACACTCATACATGGTAGACTGGCACATCCCATACACTCATACATGGTAGACTGGCACATCCCATACACACATACATGGTAGACTGGCATCATCCCATACACTCATACATGGTAGACTGGCACATCCCATACACACATACATGGTAGACTGGCACATCCCATACACTCATACATGGTAGACTGGCACATCCCATACACTCATACATGGTAGACTGGCACATCCCATACACTCATACATGGTAGACTGGCACATCCCATACACACATACATGGTAGACTGGCACATCCCATACACTCATACATGGTAGACTGGCACATCCCATACACACATACATGGTAGACTGGCACATCCCATACACTCATACATGGTAGACTGGCACATCCCATACACTCATACATGGTAGACTGGCACATCCCATACACTCATACATGGTAGACTGGCACATCCCATACACTCATACATGGTAGACTGGCACATCCCATACACTCATACATGGTAGACTGGCACATCCCATACACTCATACATGGTAGACTGGCACATCCCATACACTCATACATGGTAGACTGGCACATCCCATACACTCATACATGGTAGACTGGCACATCCCATACACTCATACATGGTAGACTGGCACATCCCATACACTCATACATGGTAGACTGGCACATCCCATACACTCATACATGGTAGACTGGCACATCCCATACACTCATACATGGTAGACTGGCACATCCCATACACTCATACATGGTAGACTGGCACATCCCATACACTCATACATGGTAGACTGGCACATCCCATACACACATACATGGTAGACTGGCACATCCCATACACTCATACATGGTAGACTGGCACATCCCATACACACATACATGGTAGACTGGCACATCCCATACACTCATACATGGTAGACTGGCACATCCCATACACTCATACATGGTAGACTGGCACATCCCATACACTCATACATGGTAGACTGGCACATCCCATACACTCATACATGGTAGACTGGCACATCCCATACACTCATACATGGTAGACTGGCACATCCCATACACTCATACATGGTAGACTGGCACATCCCATACACTCATACATGGTAGACTGGCACATCCCATACACTCATACATGGTAGACTGGCACATCCCATACACTCATACATGGTAGACTGGCACATCCCATACACTCATACATGGTAGACTGGCACATCCCATACACTCATACATGGTAGACTGGCACATCCCATACACACATACAGGGAAGATGAATAGATAACCTACAGCAGTCATATGCAGGTATCAAATCAAATCAAATCTAACTTTGTGTTACACAGGCAGAAATACCACAAGTGTTGTCCTTGCCGTGAAACTTTTACTTAACCAACAGTGCAGTTCAAGAAGAGTTAAGAAAATATTTATCAAATAAACTAAAGTTAAAAGTTATGAAAAGTAACACAATCACATAACAATAACGAGGCTATATGCAGGGGGTATTTGATTAATTGTTCAGCAGTCTTATGGCTTTGGGGTAGAAGCTGTTAAGGAGCCTTTTGGTCCTAGATTTGGCGCTCCGGTAGTGCTTGACGTGCGGTAGCAGAGAAAACGGTCTATGACTTGGGTGACTGGAGTCTTACAATTTTATGGGCTTTCCTCTTACACCACCTATTAGTGCAAGCTTGGCCCCAGTGATGTACTGGGCCGTACGCACTACCCTCTGTAGCGCCTTAGATGTCGAGGGGTTGCCATACCAGGTGGTGATGCAACCAGTCAGGATTCTCTCGATGGTGCAGCTGAAGAACTTTTTGACAAATCCTGTCAGTATCCTGAGGGGGAAAAGTTTTTGTCGTGCCTTCTTCATGACTGTCTTGGTGTGTTTGGACCATGATAGATCGTTGGGGATGTGGACCCACTCCACTACAGCCTCGTTGATGTTAATGGGTTCCTGTTCCTTTTCTTGTAGTCCACGATCAGCTCCTTTGTCTTGCTCACATTGAGGGAGAGGTTGTTATCCTGTCACCACACTACCAGTTCTCTGACCTCCTCGTCTCATCGTTACCACTGTTGTGTCGTCAGCAAACTTAATGATGGTGTTGGAGTCGTGTTTGGCCACGCAGTCGTGGTCCAGTACAGGAGGGGACTAAGTACACACCCCTGAGTAACACCAGTGTTGAGGATCAGTGTGGCAGACAAGTTGTTGCCTCTAGGATCTAGTTGCAGAGGGAGGTGTTTAGTCCCAGGGTCCTTAGTTTAGTGATAAGCTTCATGGGCACTATGGTGTTGAATGCTGAGCTGTCGTCAATGAACAGCATTCTCACATACATGTTTATTTTGTCCAGGTGTGAAAGGGCAGTGTAGAGTGTGATTGAGATTGCGTCATCTGTGGATCTGTTGGGGCGGTATGAGAATTGGAGTGGGTCTAGGTTGCTATGATCTTTCAAAGCACTTCACGGCTTCCGACGTGTGTACTATGGGGAGGTAATCATTTAGGTGTGTTACCTTCACTTCCTTGGGCACAGGGACTATGGTGGTCTGCTTGAAACATGTAGGTATTACAGACTCAGTCAGGGAGAGGTTGAAAATGTCAGTGAAGACACTTGCCAGTTGGTCTGCGTATGCTTTGAGTACACGTCCTGGTAAATAATCTGGCCATCCAGAACAGCTGGTGCTCTTGTGCATGCTTCAGTGTTGCTTGCCTCGAAGTGAGCATAAAATACATTTAGTTCATCTGGTAGGCTCGTGTCACTGGGCAGCTCGTGTCTGGGTTTCCCTTTGTAGTCTGTCATGGTTTTCAAACCCTGCCACATCCGACGAGCGTCAGAGCCGGCCGGTGTAGTAGGAATCAATCTTACTCCTGTATTGACACTTTGCTTGTTTGGTAGTTTGTCTTATAGGCGCCACGATTAGTGTCCCGCTCCATGAAAGCGGCAGCTCTGGCCTTTAGCTCAATGTTGCCTGTAATCCATGGCTTCTGGTTGGGATATGTACGCACGGTCACTGTGGGGACGACGTCATCGATGCACTTACCAATGAAGCCAATGACTGAGGTGGTATACTCCTCAATGCCATTGGATGAATCCTGGAACATATTCCAGTCTGTGCTAGCAAAACAGTCCTGTAGCGTAGCATCCGCATCATCTGGCCACTTACGAATTGAGCGAGTCAATGGTGCTTCCTGCTGTAGTTTTTGCTTGTAAGCAAGAATCAGGAGGATAGAATTAAGGTCGGATTTGCCAAATGGAGGGCGGGGGAGAGCTTTGTATGCATCTCTGTGAGTGGAGTAAAGGTGGTCTAGAGATTGTTTTCCTCTCGTTGCACATGTGACATGCTGGTAAAATTTGGTAAAACTGATTTAATTTTGCCTGCATTAAAGTCCCCGGCCAGTAGGAGCGTCGCTTCTGGATGAGCGTTTTCTTGTTTGCTTATGGCCTTATAGAGTTGGTTGAGTGCGTTCTTAGTCCCAGCATCGGTCTGTGGTGGTAAATAGACGGCTATGAATAATGTAGATAGTGTGGTTTATAGCTTATCATTAGGTGCTCTACCTCAGGCAGGCAATACCTCGAGACTTCTTCAATATTAGACCAGCTGTTATTGACAAAAAGACACACCCCCACCCCTCGTCTTACCAGACGTAGCTTCTCTGTTCTGCCGGTGCATTGAAAATCCCTCCAGCTCTATATTGTCCATTTCGTCGTTCAGACATGACTCTGTGAAACAGGACATTACAGTTCTTAAGGTCCCGTCGGTAGGATAATCATAGGTCATCCACTTTATTTTCCAATGATTGCATTTTAGCAAGTAGAATTGATGGCAATGGGAGTTTATTCGCGCACCTACGAATTCTCAAAAGGCAGCCTGATCTGCTTCCTCTTCTCCTCCGTCTTTTCTTCACGCAAATGACGGGGATCAAATCAAATCAAATCAAAGTTTATTTGTCACGTGCGCCGAATACCTCAGTGAAATGCTTACTTACAGGCTCTAACCAATGGTGCGGGAAAAAGAGGTGAGTGTGTGTGTGTGTGTATGTGCGTGGGTAAGTAAAGAAATAAAACAACAGTAAAAAGACATTTGAAAAAAGAGTAGCAGAGTACCATTGACTCGCTGTAATACCTACATGTTTCATACAGACACCTGTTAGTCAGGCTTATTGAGGTAGTTAGTACATGTAGATATGGTTAAAGTGACTATACATATAAGATAAACAGAGAGTAGCAGCAGCGTAAAACAAATCTTTCTCGTCGGACTCGTTAAATGAAAAAGCCTCTTCCAGTCCGTGGTGAGTAATCCCAGTCCTGATGTCCTGAAGTTATTTTGGGTCATAAGAGACAGTAGCAGCAGCATTATGCACAAAATAAGTTTAAAAAACAAGTAAAACCATCAGCCATTCTCTTCGGTGTCATTTGAATAAATCCTGAGTAGAGCTTCCACTACTACAGGACACATGTAAATAAGATCATTTACACACATTTACAGAATAGGGGTGTGCTTTCTACTAGTAAGTTCTACTATTCATGAACATGATGGGAGTTCTCCTTACGCAAAAACACAAACACACAAATATATTTAAGAATGCTTAACACACCTGGTAAGATATGTGACGTGTGTGGGTGTCTGTGAGCATGCGTGTGTGTTGTGTGTGTGTGCAGGGGGGCTGGCAGAGTGCCAATGACAGTTGCCAGGCGTAGCCCCCGCTGATGGTATGAGGGACAAAGGGGTGAGACAGCAGGCACAAAGTTGCTCCCATCCCCCTGCCCCACCCCTGTCCTGCCCTGCCCCATGAACCCCCTGATGGGCAACCTCCTGACCCCTTCCTGTGGCCATGACAACCCCTCCCTGGGGAGAGGGATGCTGGGTCTCCTGTGGGTCTCCTTTTGTCTTGTGTTCCATGAGCACTTTCTGCCCCCTACATTAAAAACCTATTTTATAGTCATCCTTTAGTCATCCTACAGCCACCCTATAGTCATCCTATAGTCATCTTATAGCCATCCTATAGCCATCCTATAGTCATCTTATAGTCATCCTATAGTCATCCTATAGTCATCCTATAGTCATCCTATAGCCATCCTATAGCCATCCTATAGTCATCCTATAGTCATCCTATAGTCATCCATCCTATAGTCATCCTATAGTCATCCTATAGCCTTCCTATAGTCATCCTATAGTCATCCTTCCTATAGTCATCCTATAGTCATCCTATAGCCTTCCTATAGTCATCCTATAGTCTTCCTACATTATTTATAGTAAATCAGCCCTGGTCTAACAATGGTACATGGAGTAAATAGTCCTGACCTATGTGGTAGACTATACACAATATTATATGCCGTGAAATTGTCAAATAGTGCCTTGTTTCTGCATTTAATTGGGTCAACCTTACTGGGTAACTATATCCAATCTAAAAGAATGTCTGCTGTAGGACGGAAAAAATTATCTTTATTTTTCAGTTCGGTTGTGTGAGCGTTGACATTGCGTTAAGTTGAGGTTACTGTCACAACCAATTAAGTCTGTTAATTATTCTCCCTATCCTCCCACCACGTCACACATGCCCAAGACATAACAAGACTCCTCCAGTCAGGCTGACAGCCAAGCAGTCAGTCAGGTAGTGAGGTAGTCAGCCAATCAGGTAGTCAGTCAGGTAGTCAGGTAGTCAGTCAGTCAAGCAGTAATATGTGTGCAACACATTTGGTATGCAACTTCCCTGAATGAGAAGACAGAGCATCATAATCTGACATGTGATGGTTGATTGGCTAGTTATGTGGTTAGACTGCTAGGATTCTGGTTGATAACGGATAGGCAGCAGGGTAGCCTAGTGGTTAGCCTAGTGGTTAGAGCGTTGGACTAGTAACCAGAAGGTTGCAAGATCAAACCCCCGAGCTGACAAGGTACAAATCTGGAAAAGGAAAAATAAAATAATTCACAATCTGATTATGTATAATGTCTATGATTAGGTCAAATTCAAACAGCCCATATTGACCAAAGGGTGACAGGTTAGAAGGGTCAGCTCATTCACAAGACCTGGATTACTGTACACATACTGCTGTTACGTTCAGAATGATGTAATTGTTGCATTAATATTACAGCAGCTGCTTGCATAGTTGGAGTGTCCCTCCTTATGACATCCCTCAAATAGACACATTCTGACGCCTGTGAAATTCACAGTACCAAATGCCAGCGGGACAACCAGGAGGGTAATGATGGGGTATGTGTGTGGGGATGGTTTGGCCATCAAACAAATCATAGAAATAGTAATTAGATATTTATATATACAGTTGAAGTTGTAAGTTTGCATACACCTTAGTAAAATACATTTTAAATTCAGTTTGTCAGAATTCCTGACATTTAACCCCAGTAATAATTCCCTGTTTTCAGTCTATTAGGATCACCACTTATTTTGAATAATGTGAAATGTCAGAATAATAGTAGAGAGAATGATTTATTTCAGCTTTTATTTCCTTCATCACATTCCCAGTGGGTCAGAAGTTCACATACACTCAATTAGTATTTGGTAGCATTGCCTTTACAATGTTTAACTTGGGTCAAACGTTCAGGTTCCCACAATAAGTTGGGTGAATTTTGGCCTATTCCTCCTGACAGAGCTGGTGTAACTGAATAAGGTTTTAGGCCTCCTTGCTCACACAGGCTTTTTCAGTCTGCCCACAAATTTGCTATGGGATTGAGGTCAGGGCATCGTGATGGCCACTCCAATACCTTGACTTTGTTGTCCTTAAGTCATGTTGCCACAACTTTGGAAGTATGCTTGGGGTCATTGTCCATTTGGAAGTCCCGTTTGTTCGGTGATTGATTTGCACTTTTCACACCAAAATACGGTATTCTTTAGGAGACAGAATGCGCCTCCTTCCTGAGCGGTATGATGGCTGCGTGGTGTTTATACTTGCATTCTATTGTTTGTACAGATGAATGTGGTACCTTCAGGCGTTTGGAAATTGCTCCTAAGGATGAATCAGACTTGTTGACCTCTACAATGTTTTTTCTGAGGTCTTGGCTGATTTCTTTTGATTTTCCCATGATGTCAAGCAAAGAGGCACTGAGTGTGACGGTAGGCCTTGAAATACATCCACAGGTACACCTCCAATTGACTCAAATTAGCCTATCAGAAGCTTCTAAAGCCATGACATAATTTTCTGGAATTTTCCAAGCTGTTTAAAGGCACAGTCAACTTAGTGCATGTAAACTTCTGGCCCACTGGTATTGTGATACAGTGAGTTTTAAGTGAAATAATCTGTCTGTAAATAATTGTTGGAAAAATTACTTGTGTCATGCACAAAGTAGATGTCTTAACCGACTTGCCAACACTATAGTTTGTTCACAAGAAATTTGTGGAGTGGTTGAAAAACGAGTTTTAACGACTCCAACCTAAGTGGATGTAAACTTCCAACTTCAACTGTAGGCTTACATGCACAAATACACAGAGAGGTAGAGGGAGAGGAAGGGAGGGCAGAGGAAGAGTGACGGAAGGGGACACCAGTCAAGGGGACACCAGTCAAAGGGACACTAGTCAAAGGAACACGAGTCAAGGGGACACCAGCACTTGTGGACCTTTTCCCTAAGATGGCTGCCAGGGTTGGCTAGCTATGCAGTGGCTAACATCCGTGACACAGTGACACGACATAAAACAAATTCCAGGACTAAGTGGATCATTAGTGCCATGGCGACCTGAGCTTTTCCGCCAGCTGTGTCACCTCGCACTAATCTCATCACGGAGCCAACATCCGATTGGCCCAAGACACAGAGCAACACTGATTGGTTGATGACGGGCCATTCCGCCAGGCAGGCAGGCCAAAGTCAGGTCATAAATGACTTAGGACTTTTATGAGTGTCTGTTTCATTATGGCCAGAGCCGGGCACAGAGAATAAATTAGATGAGGTCACTGCCGCCCAGGGAGGGTTGAAGGATAAAACAGGCACCGTAGACAGTGTGACGTGACTGAGTGTGTGTGCTGCCCTTACAGAGACTATAACTTGGCACAACAATTAGTCCTCTGTTTTCATTAGCAAGCCATGACAAAAGAAAGGCTATATCAGTGTTATTAAAAATCGAGGTCGTGACCACTTTTAAGGTCGAGGGGAATTTGCAGTGGGGTTGCCAAGTGTTGTTTTTTACTGGGTAGGGGGAACCGAACATTTAGACGTTTTTGACATAGATAAATGACAAAATCCAATTTTGAGTACATTTATTTATTGGTAGAATTTGTGGTTAAAATGTGGTCCCCACTGAATACCGCTTCCTCGTCTCTCACGATTTTGTATTTGTATTTATTAGGGATCCCTGCAATAGAGCAGCTATTCTTCAGGGGGTCCATACATACATTACAATACATTGTAAGAGCTTGGCCTACAGAAGAATTGGCCTGTAGTATGTATGTGTAGCACTCATGAGCCAAAACGTGTCCTCGGAATGTCTGTAGGTCTACTAAATGTTACATCACAGTATTGTACTATACATTGAGAAATTGACATTGAGAAATACTCTATCAAACATCTTAGTTGGATGTAAAAATGTTACATTACACATAAAACAAAATATAAAACAGTACATCATATAACATTAATACACCACTACATATCTTCAATACAAAATGTATAATAACACCATACAACAACATTACAAAATACGTGTGTGTAGAGTGCGTGTGTCTGTACCTGTGTGTGTGTGTGTGTGTCTTCACAGTCCCCTATGTTCCATAAGATGTTTTTTTGTCTGGTTTTAAAATCTGATTCTACTGCTTGCACCAGTTACCTGACGTGGAATAGAGTTCCATGTAGTCATGTCTCTATGTAGTACTGTGTGCCTCCCATAGTCTGGTCAGGACTTGGGGATTGTGAAGAGACCTGTGGTGGTATGTCTTGTGGTGTATGCATGGGTGTCCAAGCTGTGTGCCAGTAGTTTAAACAGACAGCTCGATGCATTCAGCTTGTCAAAAGTTCTTACAAAAACAAGTAGTGATGAAGTCAATCTCTCCTCCACTTTGAGCAATGAGAGATTTACATGCTTATCATTAATTTTAGCTCTCTGTGTACATTTAAGAGCCACCCGTGCTGCCCTGTCCGAAGTTCCTCTTTGTGGCACCTGACGACAGAACTGAACTAGAGTCCAGGTGCGACAAAACTGGGGCCTGTAGGACCTGCCTTGTTGATAGTGTTGTTAAAACCAGTTAGAGATAGGGGGCAGTATTTCCACTTTGGATGAATTGCGTGCCCATAGTGAACTGCATCAAAATCTGTCCTAAATTTCTAATATATGCATATTAATATTAATATTGGATAGAAAACACTCTGAAGTTTCTAAAACCGTTTGAATTATGTCTGTGTGTATAACAGAACTCACAGGTCAGGCAATCTTCCAAACAAATTTTGAAATCCTGAAAGTTGGGGCAACTTTGACGTCATCGCCCCCGCCCTTCCCAACAAGCTATGGATCTGGAAACACTTCCTACGTCTTCCACTAGATGTCCTCATTCAGTAGAAAGTGTAATGGAGCATTTGCTGTGAACTTTGACCTAATGGGAGGGAAAGTAGTCGGTGTCGCAAGAGAATGCCATTTTGTTGTGACGCATCTCTCTTTGAGTGCTACGGCTGTTCCAATCAGCCCCAGATGAAAACGAATGATCCGGTTGGAATGTTATTGGATATATATGATTATAATATCCTGAAGATTGATTCTGCATTTAGTTTGACCAGTTTCTTTGACCTGTAAAATGTCTTTTGGAAGTTTTCATGTAAAGTTATCCTGGACCAGAGGTCATTTTTTTGGGCATGTGAGCTGAAAGTGATAGCAAATGCTGCTACTTGGACACTAGAATTGAGCATTATGGAACAAAACGATTTATTGTTGTACTAGGACTCCTTGCACTACATTCTGATGAAAGATCATCAAAGGTAAGGGAATATTTATGTTGTAATTTTGTATTTCTGTTGACTCCAACATGGCGGAGAATTATTGTTACGTCTGAGAGCCGTCTCAGATTATTGCAATGTTAGGCTTTTTCCATAACGTAAAAAAAAATGTGACACAGCGGTTGCATTAAGAACCAGTGTATCTTTAATTATATGTAGAACACGTATCTTTAGTCAAAGTTTATGATGAGTATTTCTGTTATCTGGTGTAGCTTTCTATAATTCCTCCGGATATTTTGGAGGATTTTCTGAACATGGCGTCAATGTAAACCGAGATTTATGGATATAAAATGCATATTATCGAACAAAACATAAATGTACTGTGTAACATGTCATATGACTGTCATCTGATGAAGATTTTCAAGAGGTTAGTGATTGATTTTTTTTGAAATCCTGCTTTTGTGATTTTATCTTTTGCTGGAGAAAATGGCTACGTTTTTTCTTTGGTTTGGTGGTGGTCTAACATAAATATATGTTGTGTTTTCGCCGTAAAACATTTTAAAAATCTAACACGCTGGGTAGATGAACAAGGTGTTTATCTTTCATTTGAGGTATTGGACTCCTGCTACTCATGCAAAGATATTATTCATAGATTTGGATGGAAAACACTCTGAAGTTTCTAAAACTGTTTGAATCATGTGAGTATAACATAACTTATGTAGCAGGCAAAACCCTGAGGACTAACTGTTCAGAATCTCTGTTCCCTGGCATGTCATTGCCAAGGGATATTTCTTAGGAACTTGTTTTCAGTTCCTACCGCTTCCACTGGATGTCACCAGTCTTTGGAATTTGGTTGAGGTTATTCCTTTGTGCAATGAAGAAGTAGGCAAACTCAGAACTGGGTACACTTCTGTGAGTTGTGCAAGACGTGAAAAGTGGCGCTGGTATGTTTTCATTCCTGTATTGAACACAGATTTCCACATCTACAATTTGATCGATTATTAACGTTTAAAAATACCTAAAGTTGTATTACAAAATTAGTTTTAAATATTTTGGCAAAGTTTATAGGCAACTTTTGAAATATTTTGTAGTGACGTTGCGTTTTTAGGAAGCTGAATTAATCGAACAAAAGGACCAATTGTGATGTTTATGGGACATATTGGAGTGCCAACAAAAGAAGCTCGTCAAAGGTAATGCATGTTTTATATTTTATTTCAACGTTTTGTGTAGCGCCTGCAGGGTTGAAATATGCTATCCCCTTTGTTTGCTGCTGATGCAGATGGTGGAGGCTATCAGATAATAGCTTCTTATGCTTTGGCCGAAAAGTATTTTAAAAAAGCTGACATGTTGGCTGGATTCACAACGAGTGTAGCTTTAATTAATTGAGTATCTTACGTGTGTGATTTAATGAAAGTTTGAATTTTATAGTATTTTATTTGAATCTGGCGCTCTGCATATTGGCCAGTTGAGACATTTGCGTCCCGCCTATCCCTAACTAGTATTAAAGATGCGATCAATATATGTTCATTATTTCATTCCTTTGTAACCCTGGTAGGTTGACATATAACCTGAACCAGGTTGCAAGCACTGGTCACAGTTTTAAGCTTTTTCTTGATTGGGTATCTTGATGATAGACAGTCAATATTGAAATCACCTAGAAAATATACCTCTGTTGATGTCACATACATCTGCCCATTCCTACCCCTCGCACGATTCATTGAACCTTTCACAGGCCCATAAGGAACAGGATAGCGTACGCCCGCTGGTCCTAGGCGAAAGGTCCAGACCTCATACAGCAGGCAGTGCCCCGTCAGATCCAGAGAGAGGGAAAGGAACCAAACTCCATGACGAAGCCACTGCTGGAGTCAGCGTAGTTGGAGTCAGTACTGCCATCGCAGATACAGGCAATTCCAGCGATGAAGGCGCAGGTAGATCAGGCACCAGTGCAGCAAAGCTAATCCTTATGCCAATCTGCTCCAAACCACTCGCAGTCACTCCCGTCGACTTCGCAGCATTTCCCAGCATTTCCCTGCCTTCGGTTTCTCCGTCTACTGGACTACAAGATGGGGGAGGAGAAGCAGATGGAGATGACTTCCTTGGCAGACAAGTTCCAGGTAGCACAGACCATTTGGATAGGGACAGATGACAAGGCGGGAAAACATCCATCAGGCCCAGCAGCATCCAGCCATAGGAGTTGAGAACGACAATGTTCCAATTTGTGTTTTCCCCATAAGATCGAGCAGAATCGAGATTTGCTTGTGAAGCTAAGCCTCCTCATTCCTGTAATCCTCCGCTAGCAAACAATTTCTGCATTGGAACTCCAGATTGTCAACACTGTCGCGGACAAGAGCGTAATAAACACAGCTTCTACAGCGCTGGAGACGTTCATTAGCTATTCCAGGCGAAGCGGGCTCCATTGCAACTAGCTAACTGGCTAGTTGGTAGCAGGTGATGACACAAACACACAAAAAAAAAATTAAACTCAGGAAACAACAGGCTGAAGCAACAGGTTGAGATGCAGGAGGTATCCGAGTTCGTGACAGGATATGACTCCCATTATCTCCTCTTCCTCACTCTCTCCATTTCTCAATCCCTCTCTCTATCTCTCTTCCATGGTGTGAGTCTCCTGGGGGTCATCCATGTCAAGGGCCCCTGAGCCCAGCCTGGAACCACTGTCCCCTAGTCCACTGAGGGCCCACTCCCTCACCACTAATCCCCTATGCCCTTTGATGTGATCAGGTAAGGAGGTAACTGAGTGGATTAGAGCACCTTTAAACATGACAGGGGCTTAGTGTCACACCCTCCACCTCCCCTCTACCAGACCCAAACCCTACTTTCCTCCACCCTCCCCCTCCCCTCTATCAGACCCAAACCCTACTTTCCTCCACCCTCCCCCTCCCCTCTATCAGACCCAAACCCTACTTTCCTCCACCCTCCCCTCCCCTCTATCAGACCCAAACCTTACTTTACTCCACCCTCCCCCTCCCCTCTATCAGACCCAAACCCTACTTTCCTCCACCCTCCCCTCCCCTCCCCTCTACCAGACCCAAACCCTACTTTCCTCCACCCTCCCCCTCCCCTCCCCTCTACCAGACCCAAACCCTACTTTCCTCCTCCCTCCCCCTCCCCTCCCCTCTACCAGACCCAAACCCCTACTTTCCTCCACCCTACCCCTCCCCTCCCCTCCCCTCTATCAGACCCAAACCCTACTTTCCGCCACCCTCCCCTCCCCTCTACCAGACCCAAACCCTACTTTCCTCCACTCTCCCCTCCCCTCCCCTTTACCAGACCCAAACCCTACTTTCCGCCACCCTCCCCTCCCCTCCCCTCTACCAGACCCAAACCCTACTTTCCGCCAACCTCCCCTCCCCTCCCCTCTACCAGACCCAAACCCTACTTTTCTCCACCCTCCCCTCCCCTCTACCAGACCCAAACCCTACTTTCCTCCACCCTCCCCTCCCCTCTACCAGACCCAAACCCTACTTTCCTCCACCCTCCCCCTCCCCTCCCCTCCCCTCTACCAGACCCAAACCCTACTTTCCTCCACCCTCCCCCTCCCCTCTACCAGACCCAAACCCTACTTTCCTCCACCCTCCCCCTCCCCTCCCCCAAACCCTCTACCAGACCCAAACCCTACTTTCCTCCACCCTCCCCCTCCCCTCCCCCTCTACCAGACCCAAACCCTACTTTCCACCACCCTCCCCTCCCCTCCCCTCTACCAGACCCAAACCCTACTTTCCTCCACCCTCCCCCTTCCCTCTACCAGACCCAAACCCTACTTTCCTCCACCCTCCCCCTCCCATCTACCAGACCCAAACCCTACTTTCCTCCACCCTCCCCCTCCCCTCTACCAGACCCAAACCCTACTTTCCTCCACCCTCCCCTCCCCTCCCCTCTACCAGACCCAAACCCTACTTTCCTCCACCCTCCCCCTTCCCTCTACCAGACCCAAACCCTACTTTCCTAGAGTCACAGGGGTGGGATATGCAGCAGGTCCGCTTTGGAATGTGATTCAAAGATCTCTCTCTTTCCCACAACTGATGATTAAATATACATCTGGTTGTTCTCCTCTCTCTGAAGCACAAGGCCTTGCAGCAGGTGATAACGGCATTTTGATCTGACGGGGAATGGAGATGAAACTGGGGAAATCACCTGAGAGAGATTTTCCACTCTTACCACCCACATATAAACACATATTGCTTGCTTGGTTGCGTGCACACATATGCAAGCAAGTACACATGCACGGACGCATACAGTACACACACACACTGTACACCTTCCACCACTCAGCTCTGGCACCCTCTTGAGATGGGATTATGTTTGATGGAGCCTCTCCAGGTGAAATGATGCTAATATGGCAGCCTCAGCTCCAGCATCAGCTGGAGGCTACACTGAGGCAGGGAGACTGGAGAACGAGTACTCTGCTCTACGACCGCAAACTTCTTCTTTATCTCTCTCTCTCTATTTCTTTCTCTCTTTCTCCCTCTCCCTCTCTTTCTTTGTCTCCCTCTCTTTCTCCGTTTCACTCTCACTCTCTCCCTTTTTTTCTCTTTCTCCCTCTCTCTCTCGCTCTCTTTCTCCCTCTCCCTCTTCCCCTCTCTCATCTCTCGCTCTCTTTCTCCCTCTCTCTCTCTGTCTCACATTGGAGAGTGGTTAACATCAACCTCATTGGAGAGGGTTAACATCACACACACACACACACACACACACACACACACACACACACACACACACACACACACACACACACACACACACACACACACACACACACACACACACACACACACACACACACACACACACACACACACACACACACACTCAAGAAGGAGCAGAGCACGGCACTCGTCTTTCATTGTGTATTTTATTTCCTGTCTCTTTCTCCTCTATCACTCTCCTTCTCTCCCCCCTCCCTCCCTCCACTTGTTTTTCCCTTACTCACAGAAGCTGGAAAGTTTGTTCTCTTTCTCCCTCTCTCATTGTATCTGTTTCTCTCTGGATGTAACCTGTTCTCCTCATGTATTCCCTTCCATCTGGGAGGGTGATGACCTTCCTAACCTCCCTCTGCCCTCTCTCCTCCAGGCCAACTCTGTGGCCCTGATGCAGTGAGCAGACACAGACACATACACGCGCACACACGCTCACACAAACACACACACACACACACACATGCACACACAAACACACACACAGACACTTGCACACATGCAGACATACACACACACAGACTGATTTGATTTGACAAATGCACACGTGCACAAACACACTCACGCACACAGACTCACCCCTCCTCGTTGGAGAGCGGTTAACATCAACCTCTTTGGAGAGGGGTTAACATCAACCTCATTGGAGAGTGGTTAACATCAACCTCGTTGGAGAGGGGTTAACATCAACCTCATTGGAGAGTGGTTAACATCAACCTCGTTGGAGAGGGGTTAACATCAACCTCATTGGAGAGTGGTTAACATCAACCTCGTTGGAGAGGGGTTAACATCAACCTCATTGGAGAGTGGTTAACATCAACCTCGTTGGAGAGTGGTTAACATCAACCTCATTGGAGAGGGGTTAACATCAACCTCATTGGAGAGTGGTTAACATCAACCTCGTTGGAGAGGGGTTAACATCAACCTCATTGGAGAGTAGTTAACATCAACCTCGTTGGAGAGTAGTTAACATCAACCTCATTGGAGAGTAGTTAACATCAACCTCATTGGAGAGTAGTTAACATCAACCTCATTGGAGAGTGGTTAACATCAACCTCATTGGAGAGTGGTTAACATCAACCTCATTGGAGAGTGGTTAACATCAACCTCATTGGAGAGTGGTTAACATCAACCTCGTTGGAGAGTGGTTAACATCAACCTCATTGGAGAGTGGTTAACATCAACCTCGTTGGAGAGTGGTTAACATCAACCTCGTTGGAGAGGAGTTAACATCAATGCACTGAGTCTATGTTCAGCGCTCACTATGTTAGAATGTCCAGAATGAAGTGTGTGGAAGTCATTCTGTGAGCATAACCTATGGGATAACCAGCTGGCATACACTCAGCATGACATACAGACACACATTTAAACACACAGTGAGAAATATCTGTGTAGAAAATGCCTAGAGCACACAGCGAAGCCATAATGAAGATTAGTAATGAAACCGCTGGCTGTGCTGACATAGCAGTGTAGAACTGGGAATGCAGGCAGGTAGCGCAATTGGTGCTTCAAAGACTCCACAGGCAGCAGAGGGATCCTAATGATCCTAGCTATCCCCCTTCCCCATACTGCAGGCAGACAGGCAGAGCTGTCTTGTTAAGGCCAGACTAGACAGGCACAAGGCTAGTCTAGCAGGCCAGCGAGACGCTCATCCTGATGGGCAGTGATCCGGGCAGACAGGCTGCTTTCAGCAACACTCAGAGACAGATTAATAACTCCAGGCTCTGGAGCCACAGCAAGCCACCCCGGAAAGATGTGTGTGTGTGTGTGTGTGTGTGTGTGTGTGTGTGTGTGTGTGTGTGTGTGTGTGTGTGTGTGTGTGTGTGTGTGTGTGTGTGTGTGTGTGTGTGTGTGTGTGTGTGTGTGTGTGTGTGTGTGTGTGTGTGTGTGTGTGTGTGTGTGTGTGTGTGTGTGTGTGTGTGTGTGTACATACCCAAGAGAAATCTGAGACAGGCTCAGCGACAGAAGGTTTGGGCAGAGCAACAGTCCCATGGACACACACAGGTGATTATACACACACACACCACCAACAGTACCCACAGAAACCCTTTTTGAAATGACAGGCATATAGGAAATGCAAACAGATTCACTCTCACTATACATCAAAGCATGTGTATTTAAATAGTAGCTGAGGCAGATGAAATGGTTGATTCAAGCCTTTTCAATTCAGATGAAATGGTTGATTCAAGCCTTTTCAATTCAGATGAAATGGTTGATTCAAGCCTTTTCAATTCAGATGAAATGGTTGATTCAAGCCTTTTCAATTCAGTTTTGAAGGCAATTTGGTTTTTATATTTGGGCTATAAAGCCCGTCCGCACCCACATATAAGCACACACACACACACACACACACACACACACACACACACACACACACACACACACACACACACACACACACACACACACACACACACACACACACACACACACACACACACACACACACACACACACACACACACACACAATAAGAAAGGGAGCTCAGGTGCGGTGGGTATAAAGTGCTGTCTCGCCGGGGCAGAAATCCCCTCCATTAAAGTGTAATTGAAGGCAATCAGAGGCCAGAGCCAATGATGGATGAGGTGCCCAGAGGAGGAGAGCAGACTGGGGGAAAGGAGGGGCCCAGACCTCCCATATCCACACTGCATCCACCTCCAGATCCACCTTTATACAGCTAAATGAAAGAGGGCAATCAGAAATCTGCCCAGCCACACAAAGAATTTCAAAGCACAGTAACACATTTCCCATGTACAGATATGTGAACGCACAAATGCAAACAAAGTAGACAGACACACTGCCACACATACACAATGCCACATCTACACACTGCCACATCTACACACTGCCACATCTACACACTGCCACATGTACACACTGCCACATCTACACACTGCCACATGTACACACTGCCACATCTACACACTGCCACATCTACACACTGCCACATCTACACACTGCCACATGTACACACTGCCACACGTACACACTGCCACACGTACACACTGCCACATGTACATACTGCCACACGTACACACTGCCACATCTACACACTGCCACACGTACACACTGCCACATCTACACACTGCCACATCTACACACTGCCACACGTACACACTGCCACATCTACACACTGCCACACGTACACACTGCCACATCTACACACTGCCACATCTACACACTGCCACACGTACACACTGCCACATCTACACACTGCCACATCTACACACTGCCACATCTACACACTGCCACATGTACACACTGCC
This sequence comes from Oncorhynchus gorbuscha, assembly GCF_021184085.1. Taxonomy (NCBI): domain Eukaryota; kingdom Metazoa; phylum Chordata; class Actinopteri; order Salmoniformes; family Salmonidae; genus Oncorhynchus; species Oncorhynchus gorbuscha. The sequence goes on along the minus strand of NC_060182.1, from coordinate 24,891,704 downwards.
ACATGTACACACTGCCACATCGTACACACTGCCACATCTACACACTGCCACATCTACACACTGCCACATCTACACACTGCCACATGTACACACTGCCACATCTACACACTGCCACATCCACACACTGCCACATCTACACACTGCCACATCTACACACTGCCACACGTACACACTGCCACATCTACACACTGCCACATCCACACACTGCCACATCTACACACTGCCACATCTACACACTGCCACATCCACACACTGCCACATCTACACACTGCCACACGTACACACTGCCACATCTACACACTGCCACATCTACACACTGCCACATGTACACACTGACACATGTACACACTGCCACATGTACACACTGCCACATCTACACACTGCCACATCTACACACTGCCACATCTACACACTGCCACATCTACACACTGCCACAAGTACACACTGCCACATCTACACACTGCCACATCTACACACTGCCACATCTACACACTGCCACAAGTACACACTGCCACATGTACACACTGCCATGGGAAATCACCTTATATCAGAGTATCAATAGTTGTCATTAACATAGCCCAACATCAAAGAGAACACGCACAAAACCAAGACAATAAAAACTGGAAGGATATCTGGAACTCATATAGACTTGTAGAGACACACAGCGCTTTTTTCATCTGATGCCAAGCTGAAGTATAGCCTGATAAAATAGCTTAACTTTAACCAAACACGTCCAGTTACATACAGCACACAAATAACACATATAGAGTCTGCTCATGGAGCATTAGCTTTTACAGAAATACTATCAAATTGTTATTCTAATCTCTCTTTACCACCTTCTCTTTCTGTTTACCCAATTTTCTGTCTCTCACTCCCTCCCGTTTTCTCTCTCTCCCTCCTTCCCTCCCTCTTTGAGGTTGCAGGTTTCCTGCCAAGAGCAGAGGCTAGTTTAGAGTTCTCAGTAAACGAGTGTTCGTTCCATCCACAAGGCCAATCCCTCTGCATCTGCTCCTGACACCGCCCAGCCTCACCTCCTCTCCTCTCTATCTCTGCTCCGCTCCAAAATGTCAGAGGGAAAAACAAAGCTGTTCAAACTTTGGGACGCTAACAGCAGGAAGCTGATGTAAGAGTAAGGAAGGAGAGAGAGAGAGAGAGAGAGAGAGAGAGAGAGAGAGAGAGAGAGAGAGAGAGAGAGAGAGAGAGAGAGACTGTTAAGTTGAACCTCCTGAGCATCCAGAAAACATTCAGAGAACATTCTAGAACATTCCTGATCTACCTGTCACTTATCAAGACAACCTTACCTCAGCCAATGCAGTGTATCAAGCCATCAAATACTGTGTGATGGGACAGGTCTTTACATTCCAATACACCTATAAAGAACCCAGCTTGAAGCTGTGAAGTGCTATTCCACAGCTGACTAGGATTGCTACTGTCATAAAATAACTATGTATGGAAGAGGAGAGCTTCCGTCTCTTTAATATCGCCATTTTAACAAGGCTAATCTGAAAACAAGACTCCCTCAATTTTATCAGCATATCGATTGAGCAACCAGGGGTGGAAAAACCTTGGATCATTGTTACTCTAACTTCCGCGACACATATAAGGCCCTGCCCCGCCCCCCTTTCGGAAAAGCTGACCACGATTCCATTTTGTTGATCCCTGCCTACAGACAGAAACTAAAACAAGAGGCTCCCACGCTGAGGTCTGTCCAACGCTGGTCCGACCAAGCTGACTCCACACTCCAAAACTGCTTCCATCACGTGGACTGGGATATGTTTCGTATTGCGTCAGATAACAACATTGACGAATACGCTGATTTGGTGTGCGAGTTCATTAGAACGTGCGTTGAAGATGTCGTTCCCATAGCAACGATTAAAATATTCTATAACCAGAAACCGTGGATTGATGGCAGCATTCGCGTGAAACTGAAAGCGCGAACCACTGCTTTTAATCAGGGCAAGGTGTCTGGTAACATGACCGAATACAAACAGTGCAGCTATTCCCTCCGCAAGGCTATCAAACAAGCTAAGTGTCAGTACAGAGACAAAGTAGAATCTCAATTCAACGGCTCAGACACAAGAGGCATGTGGCAGGGTCTACAGTCAATCACGGACTACAGGAAGAAATCCAGCCCAGTCACGGACCAGGATGTCTTGCTCCCAGGCAGACTAAATAACTTTTTTGTCCACTTTGAGGACAATACAGTGCCACTGACACGGCCTGCAATGGAAACATGCGGTCTCTCCTTCACTGCAGCCGAGGTGAGTAAGACATTTAAACGTGTTAACCCTCGCAAGGCTGCAGGCCCAGACGGCATCCCCAGCCGCGCCCTCAGAGCATGCGCAGACCAGCTGGCCGGTGTGTTTACGGACATATTCAATCAATCCCTATACCAGTCTGCTGTTCCCACATGCTTCAAGAGGGCCACCGTTGTTCCTGTTCCCAAGAAAGCTTGCACTCACTTCCGTCATCATTAAGTGCTTTGAGAGACTAGTCAAGGACCATATCACCTCCACCCTACCTGACACCCTAGACCCACTCCAATTTGCTTACCGCCCAAATAGGTCCACAGACGATGCTATCTCAACCACACTGCACACTGCCCTAACCCATCTGGACAAGAGGCATACCTATGTGAGAATGCTGTTCATCGACTACAGCTCGGCATTCAAAACCATAGTACCCTCCAAGCTCGTCATCAAGCTCGAGACCCTGGGTCTCGACCCCGCCCTGTGCAACTGGGTACTGGACTTCCTGACGGGCAGCCCCCAGGTGGTGAGGGTAGGCAACAACATCTCCTCCCCGCTGATCCTCAACACTGGGGCCCCACAAGGGTGCGTTCTGAGCCCTCTCCTGTACTCCCTGTTCACCCACGACTGCGTGGCCACGCACGCCTCCAACTCAATCATCAAGTTTGCGGACGACACAACAGTGGTAGGCTTGATTACCAACAACGACGAGACGGCCTACAGGGAGGAGGTGAAGGCCCTCGGAGTGTGGTGTCAGGAAAATAACCTCACACTCAACGTCAACAAAACTAAGGAGATGATTGTGGATTTCAGGAAACAGCAGAGGGAACACCTCCCTATCCACATCGATGGAACAGTAGTGGAGAGGGTAGCAAGTTTTAAGTTCCTCGGCATACACATCACAGACAAACTGAATTGGTCCACTCACACTGACAGCGTCGTGAAGAAGGCGCAGCAGTGCCTATTCAACCTCAGGAGGCTGAAGAAATTCGGCTTGTCACCAAAAGCACTCACAAACTTCTACAGATGCACAATCGAGAGCATCCTGGCGGGCTGTATCACCGCCTGGTACGGCAACTGCTCCGCCCTCAACCGTAAGGCTCTCCAGAGGGTGGTGAGGACTGCACAACGCATCACCGGGGGCAAACTACCTGCCCTCCAGGACACCTACACCACCCGTTGTTACAGGAAGGCCATAAAGATCATCAAGGACATCAACCACCCGAACCACTGCCTGTTCACCCCGCTATCATCCAGAAGGCGAGGTCAGTACAGGTGCATCAAAGCTGGGACCGAGAGACTGAAAAACAGCTTCTATCTCAAGGCCCTCAGACTGTTAAACAGCCACCACTAACATTGAGTGGCTGCTGCCAACACACTGACTCAATTCCAGCCACTTTAATAATGGGAATTGATGGGAAATGATGTAAATATATCACTAGCCACTTTAAACAATGCTACCTTATATAATGTTACTTACCCTACATTATTCATCTCATATGCATATGTATATACTGTACTCTATATCATCGACTGCACCCTTATGTAATGCATTTTTCACTAGCCACTTTAACTATGCCACTTTGTTTACATACTCATCTCATATGTATATACTGTACTCGATACCATCTACTGTATCTTGCCGATGCTGCTCTGTACCATCACTCATTCATATATCCTCATGTACATATTCTTATCCCCGTACACTGTGTATATGACAGTAGTTTTGGAATTGTTAGTTAGATTACTTGTTGGTTATTACTGCATTGTCGGAACTAGAAGCACAAGCATTTTGCTACACTCGCATTAACATCTGCTAACCATGTGTATGTGACAAATAAAATTTGATTTGATTTGGAACTGGCCGATGTGTCACTCACTCAGACACACAGCTGCTGTCCATTTGTGGGATTCTCCCATTCTGACTCTCTGTTTTTCTTTCTCTTTCATTCTCTCTCTATCCATCTATTTTCCCTCCCTCCAAGGCTCTCTCTCTCTCTCTCTCTCTCTCTCTCTCTCTCTCTCTCTCTCTCTCTCTCTCTCTCTCTCTCTCTCTCTCTCTCTCTCTCTCTCTCTCTTTTACTCACACCATTCTTCCCTTTCTTTTTCTCTTCTGAATGATCTGCACCATGAGCTGTGCCAAAAGGGTAACAGAGGTTTAAAAATACAACACACCCAAACATAAAAATACTTCTGGGGGGAAAAACAAGAAAGGAGCGTTTTATTTTCCATTGTAAATGCCTGTAACCCTAGAGCACACGACTCTGACTCCAGGCTAATAAAGCCACTATTTAGCCATAAAATATGACTGGATGCACAGGACACATAACACTAAGACCAAGCTGGCCGGGGGAATGTTGAGCGAGCGCTGTAGATACAGTTGAAGTCGGAAGTTTACATACACCTTAGCCAAATACATTTAAACTCCGTTTTTAAAAATTCCTGACATGTAATCATAGTAAAAAAAAATCCCTGTCTTAGGTCAGTTAGGATCACTACTTAATTTTAAGAATGTGAAATGTCAGAATAATAGTAGAGAGAATGATATATTTCAGCTTTTATTTCTTTCATCACATTCCCAGTGGGTCAGAGGTTTACATACACTCAATTAGTATTTGGTAGCATTGCCTTGAAATTGTTTCACTTGGGTCAAATGTTTCGTGTGGCCTTCCACAAGCTTCCCACAATGAGTTGGGTGAATTTTGGCCCATTCCTCCTGACAGAGCTGGTGTAACTGAGTCAGGTTTGTAGGCCTCCTTGCTCGCACACGCCTTTTCAGTTCTGCCCACAAATTGTCTATAGGATTGAGGTCAGGGCGTTGTGATGGCCACTCCAATACCTTGACTTTGTTGTCCTTAAGCCATTGTGCCACAACTTTGGAGGTACACTTGGGGTCATTGTCCATTTGGAAGACTCATTTGCGACCAAACTTTAACTTCCTGACTGGTGTCTTGAGATGTTGCTTCAATATATCCATATAATTTTCCTACCTCATGATGCCATCTATTTTGTGAAGTGCACCAGTCCCTCCTGCAGCAAAGCACCTCCACAACATGATGCTGCCACCCCCGAGCTTCACGGTTGGGATGGTGTTCTTTGGCTTGCAAGCCTCCCCCTTTTTCCTCCAAACATAACGATGGTCATTATGGCCAAACAGTTCTATTTTTGTTTCATCAGACCAGAGGACATTTCTCCAAAACGTACGATCTTTGTCCCCATGTGCAGTTACAAACAGTGAGCAGTGGCTTCTTCCTTGCTGAGCGGCCTTTCAGGTTATGTCAATATAGGACTTGTTTTATTGTGGATATAGATACTTTTGTACCTGTTTCCTTCAGGTATCATTTTTGTGTCATGCACAAAGTAGATGTCCTCACTGACTTGCAAAAACTATAGCTTGTTAACAAGAAATTTGTGGAGTGGTTGAAAATTAGTTTTAATGACTCCAATCTAAGTGTATGTAAAACTCCGACTTGTATGTTCTGGGTTAGCTCTGTGGAGCCACCCACAGTGAGCATTGCTGGCTTCCCTTTTGACAGGAGAACCACAGCGCTGCATAACTCAGCATGAGATTGGTAATGGTTCTCAATGACAGGGCACCTCTCTATCTTGTGTCTAACATGGAGAACTCATCTGGCCATACACTTATACATGGTCTGCTGGTGTAAGGCAGATGCAGCAGACAGCACACTGTCTAAAGCAGAGTAAATACATCCCATAATGGTGTTGAAATACATGTAGGACAGACTCATTGGGAAAGAGAGGAGTCAGAAGAGCCTCTGTGGGAGAGGGGACTGGAGTCCATTACCAGACAGACAGGCATACAGACAGACAACCTCATATGGAATATCCATAGAGGAATACACACAGAGAAATATGGACAGATACAGGGAGGGAAAGAGAAAGAGAGATAGAAAGATGGCCCAAAGGAATAAGCATAGGAAAGAGGAATAGCTCTGCTCACAAATTGTGTATTTTCTCCTCTCTTCTCTCTCATCTCTCTCCTCTCACAAACACCTGTGCAATCCATTGAGCCAGGGGCAGACTGGGACCAAATATCGTCCCTGGCATTTCTAACAAACCGCCACATATTTTTCCTTGAGGCCAACACCGGCCAGTTGGTCCGTGCATTGAGTCAAGATAAAGGAGATACTTGCCAATAGCCAGTCACATTTAATGAAGGCCTCAGTTCAAGACAATGGGAAAGCTGTATGTTTGGTCCTCAATAAATCTATGGTGAAGTGGCACTGACGTGGAACAGAGGAAAAGTTGGGCTTACACACACCAACACACTGGACCGTTTACACATACCCACACATACAAGCACTCTACCTATGACTATGGTGAGCAATGACTGGAACAACCCCAACTTTACTGTAAGAGGTCCTGGTCTGGTCAGACCGCCCCTCGTTGTACCCTCAAGGTTCCCCTGAAGAGGTGTGTTTGCGTTCCGCTGTTCAACCACCATTGTGGAACTGAACAGCAGGGTGCTGTGGTCACTGGTAAACAGGCAAACTCAACACCCTGCTGCATCCTGCAGTGTGCTGGAAGAGAGGGGAAGTCCAATGGAGTATCAAACCTTTAAGGCCCCTTTGCCAGGCCTACCACTCGCCACCTAAACCCCCAATACATGCCTCTACCTCTTTCTCCGGGTTTGGAAAATATAGAATGGAGAGAATCACATGCACACACCACTGGAGGCTGCTGAGGGGAGGATGGATTTGAACCAGATAGGCAAATCAGGGTAGCTAAGACAACCCAAGCCAAGGACAAATCGCCATAAATCTACAGTTTTATGTAGAGCCATAGCAGAATGGGGCTCTCTACTAATCTATATTTCTCAGGCAAAAAGTAAATCCACCTTCAAAATAAATATACAAGAACATCTAATGTGATAGACCGTATGACTGGACAGGAAATAGAAAGCATCAACTGAATGTTAAATGTGTTTCCTATCAGGTATTTTAATTGTCTGTATTGTCTCCTTGTTAAATGTTTGTAAAGTCTTATTAATTGGTGTTGGACCCCAGGAAGATTAGCTAAAGTTACGATGTTATGCCTCTATTAGTTAACATTACAGTGTTATGCCTCTATTAGTTAACATTAAGGTGTTATGCCTCTATTAGTTAACGTTACGATGTTATGCCTCTATTAGCTAACGTTACAACATTATGCCTCTATTAGCTAACGTTACAACGTTATGCCTCTATTAGCTAACGTTACAACATTATGCCTCTATTAGCTAACGTTACAACGTTATGCCTCTATTAGCTAACGTTACAATGTTATGCCTCTATTAGTTAACATTACGGTGTTATGCCTCTATTAGTTAACATTAAGGTGTTATGCGTTAACAACCTCTATTAGCTAACGTTACAACATTATGCCTCTATTAGCTAACGTTACAACGTTATGCCTCTATTAGCTAACGTTACAACATTATGCCTCTATTAGCTAACGTTACAACGTTATGCCTCTATTAGCTAACGTTACAACATTATGCCTCTATTAGCTAACATTACAACGTTATGCCCCTATTAGCTAACATTACAACGTTATGCCTCTATTAGCTAACTTTACAACATTATGCCTCTATTAGCTAACGTTACAACGTTATACCTCTATTTGCTAACGTTACAACATTATGCCTCTATTAGCTAACATTACAACAGTATGCCTCTATTAGCTAACTTTACAGCGTTATGACTATTAGCTAACGTTACAACGTTATGCCTCTATTAGCTAATGTTACAACTTTATGCCTCTATTAGCCAATGTTACAACTTTATGCCTCTATTAGCTAACGTTATTATGCCTCTATTAGCTAGCAACATTAACTAACGTTACAACAGTATGCCTCTATTAGCTAACGTTACAACAGTATGCCTCTATTAGTTATGCCTCTATTAGCTAACGTTACAACATTATGCCTCTATTAGCTAACGTTACAACATTATGCCTCTATTAGCTAACGTTACAACGTTATGCCTCTATTAGCTAACGTTACAACATTATGCCTCTATTAGCTAACGTTACAACATTATGCCTCTATTAGCTAACGTTACAACATTATGCCTCTATTAGCTAACGTTACAACAACATTACAACGTTATGCCTCTATTAGCTAACTTTACAGCGTTATACCTCTATTTGCTAACGTTACAACATTATGCCTCTATTAGCTAACGGTACAACAGTATGCCTCTATTAGCTAACTTTACAGCGTTATGACTATTAGCTAACGTTACAACGTTATGCCTCTATTAGCTAATGTTACAACTTTATGCCTCTATTAGCCAATGTTACAACTTTATGCCTCTATTAGCTAACGTTACAACGTTATGCCTCTATTAGCTAACGTTACAACATTATGCCTGTATTAGCTAACGTTACAACAGTATGCCTCTATTAGCTAACTTTACAACATTATGCCTCTATTAGCTAATGTTACAACAGTATGCCTCTATTAGCTAACTTTACAGCGTTATGACTTAGCTAACGTTACAACGTTATGCCTCTATTAGATAACGTTACAACGTTATGCCTCTATTATCTAACGTTACAACGTTATGCCTCTATTAGCTAAAGTTACAGCGTTATGTGCTCTATTAGCTAACGTTACAACTTTATGCCTCTATTATTAGCTAACGTTACAATGTTATGCCTCTATTAGCTAACATTACAGTTACTATGTTATCCTAATAAAAATGTATAAATTAAATTAAAATAATGGCTAACGTTACAACAGTATGTCTCTATTGAATGTGTTAATGGCATCAAATTATGCACCTTATGCCTCTATTAGCTAAATTTACAACATTATGCCTCTATTAGCTAAATTTACAACATTATGCCTCTATTAGCTAACTTTACAACATTATGCCTCTATTAGCTAACGTTACAACATTGTGCCTCTATTAGCTAACGTTACAACTGTATGCCTCTATTAGCGAACGTTACAACGTTATGCCTATATTAGCTAACTTTACAACAGTATGCCTCTATTAGCTAACGTTACAGTGTTATGCCTCTATTAGCTAACGTTACAACATTATGCCTCTATTAGCTAACTTTACAACATTATGCCTCTATTAGCTAACATTACAACATTATGCCTCTATTAGCTAACGTTACAACATTATGCCTCTATTAGCTAACGTTACAACATTATGCCTCTATTAGTTAACATTACGGCGTTATGCCTCTATTAGTTAAAGTTACACCGTTATGTCTCTATTAGCTAACGTTACGATGTTATGCCTCTATTAGCTAACATTACAGCGTTAGCTAATGGGGATTCTAATAAAAATGTATAAATTAAATTAAAATAATGGCTATAAGGAGTGAATGGAATGGCATCAAACACCTGGAAACCATCTGTTTGATACCATTCCACTGATTCCGACCATTACCACGACTCCCCAGACAGACAGACAGACAGACAGAGCCAGACACAGACAGACAGACAGACAGACAGACAGACAGACAGACAGACAGACAGACAGACAGACAGACAGACAGACAGACAGACAGACAGACAGACAGACAGACAGACAGACAGACAGACAGACAGACAGACAGACAGACAGATTAGTGGAAGCAGGGGAGTGGGAGTAGGACAGGAGGACAGTGGTGTAGCGCTCTCAGTCCCCCTCCCTAATTAAAACAGTAAAGAGTGAATGTGCTCATACTGAACCAACACACACTGGAGCTAATTGGGCAATTACTTATCTGTGCCACACTAATTGACTTTTTAATACTGTAATTAAACATTTCAATTCATCCGGTTAATTATGTCCCCGTGTATGAGGAGTGGAATCACAGTCACACACACACAATACATATTTCTATTCCTACATATGTTACACAGAACAAACAGCATACACACACACAGTTAGTGTTTATGGAGGAGTGGGTTGTGGGAGACCCTGTCCCATGGAGTCTATGACGGTGTTTCCCATGAAGATCCAATGGAGCTGCTGATAACTGAGAGTAGACCCAGGGAGAGGTGAGAGTAGTAACAGAGCAGGATGGAGGGTAATGGAGGATGGGTGGAGGGGGGAGTGAGAGAGAGGGGTAGCGGAGCAGGGGTGGAGGGGGGGGGAGAGGGTTAACAGAGCAGATGTGGAGGGTAATGGAGGATGGGTGGAGGGGGAGTGAGAGAGAGGGGTAGCGGAGCAGGGGTGGAGGGGAGGGGGTTGGGAGAGGGGTAACAGAGCAGGATGGAGGGTAATGGAGGATGGGTGGAGGGGGAGTGAGAGAGAGGGGTAGCGGAGCAGGGATGGAGGGGAGGAGAGGGGTAACAGAGCAGGTGTGGAGGGTAATGGAGGATGGGTGGAGGAGGGAGTGAGAGAGAGGGGTAGCGGAGCAGGGATGGAGGGGAGGAGAGGGGTAACAGAGCAGGAGTGGGGGGGGGGGGTAACAGGAGGGTTGGAGGGGGAGTAGAGGAGAGGAGAAGGGTAACGGAGGAGGGGGAGGTGGGAATGGGGGAGATGGGTAACAGAAGAGTGGTAGAGATTTAATTTTGGATTGGAGATGCTTAATGTGAGTCTGGAAGGAGATTTTACAGTCTAGCCAGATACCTAGGTATTTGTAGTTGTATTTGTAGTCAGAACCGTCGTGATAATAGGCGGGCGGGCAGGTGCGGGCAGCAACCAGTTTTACTAGCATTTAAGAGCAGTTGGAGGCCACGGAAGGAGTGGTGTATGGCATTGAAGCTCATTTGGAGGTTTGTTAACACAGTGTCCAAGGAAGGGCCCGATGTATACAGAATGGTGTCGTCTGCATAGAGGTGGATCAGAGAATCACCAGCAGCAAGAGCGACATCAATTGATATATACAGAGAAAAGTGTCTGCCTGAGAATTGAACCCTGTGGCACCCCCATAGAGACTGCCAGAGATCCAGACAACAGGCCCTTCGATTTGACACACTGAACTCTATCTGAGAAGCAGTTAGTGATCCAGGTGAGGCAGTCATTTGAGAAACCAAGGCTATTGAATCTGCCAATAAGAATGCGGTGATTGACAGAGTCGAAGGCCTTGTCCAGATCGATGAAGACGGCTGCACAGTACTGTCATATATCTATGGCGGTTATGATATCGTTTAGGTGCACCCATGACCAGCTCGGAAACCAGATTGTATAGTGGCATGATATCTTGACATGAGATCTTCTCTAAGAGTGTGGAGTAAATAACATAAAGGTTTACCACCACTATAGAGTGTGGTAAAGAACATGTGGTAAAGATAAAGTTACCGTAGTCTATTTCATCAGAAGGGATCATTGACCCCCTACCTATGCTAAATATATGCTACCTAAACCCCCTACCTATGCTACAGCTAGCCAGGAGCTAGCCAGAAGCTAACCAGAAGCTAACCAGAAGCTAGCCTGAAGCTAACCAGAAGCTAATCAGAAGCCAGTCAGAAGCTAGCCAGAAGCTAGTTAGCTTCTTTACTGGCTAATCGTTAGTATTCAGCTAACCACGGTTTGTGGTCATCAGCTATCCTTTAGCTCGAAAATCTATCGCCAGTGTTGTACGGCGCGGCTCGGACCGGAACATATCGGATCCTAATTTTCTCTCCATGTCCCGGGATTTCAAACGCAAGCTCTGGACATTTATACCTGGATCTCGCAGCTAGCTAGCTGCTATCCGTGTGACTATCGGCTTACGTCGATCCCGGACCAAACATCAATTATTCCGGAGCTAGCCAGCTGAAGAGTTCCATCAGCCACTCCTGGGCTACAATCACCTATCCGGACCCGTTTTACTGCCAACGCGGAGCCCCACCGGGCCTTCACAACTGGACTACCGGCGTTATCTACCCGAGGGAGTTATCCGGCTAGCTCCTCCGTCGCGAAGTTACCTGAACGCCCATCTGCGGCCCGCTAATCTCAGTCTTATCGGCTGCTATCTGAATAGATCTATCAAACAATTTCTTTCTTTTTTCTTGGGCCTCTATAACTTTATCTATTTTTTTTTGCGAATTGGATTGATCCCCTCTACCACACGGAACCCCACTAATCCTACCAACGGAAACGCACGAGGTGGCTAAAAACAGACCTCCATCCTATGGCTTGCTACCGATGGCCCGGCTAGCTGTCTGAATCGTCGTGACCCCAACCAACCTCACTACTCACTGGACCCTTTGGATCACTAGACTAAGCATGCCTCTCCTTAATGTCAATATGCCTTGTCCATTGCTGTTCTGGTTAGTGTTTATTGGCTTATTTCACTGTAGAGCCTCTAGTCCTGCTCACTATACCTTATCCAACCTATTAGTTCCACCACCCACACATGCGATGACATCTCCTGGTTTCAATATCTCTCTCATCATCACTCAATACCTAGGTTTACCTCCACTGTATTCACATCCTCCCATACCTTTGGCTGTACATTATACCTTGATGCTATTTCATCGCCCTCAGAAACCCCTTTTACTCTGTTCCAGACGTTCTAGACGACCAATTCTCATAGCTTTTAGCCGTACCCTTATCCTACTCCTCCTCTGTTCCTCTGGTGATGTAGAGGTGAATCCAGGCCCTGCAGTGCCTAGCTCCACTCCTATTCCGCAGGCGCTTTCTTCTGTAACCGTAATAGCCTTGGTTTCATGCATGTTAACATTTGAAGCCTCCTCCCTAAGTTTGTTTTATTCACTGCTTTCACACACGCTGCCAACCCGGATGTTCTAGCTGTGTCTGAATCCTGGCTTAGGAAGACCACCAAAAATTCTGACATTTTCATCCCTAACTATATCATCTTCAGACAAGATAGAACTGCCAAAGGGGGCAGTGTTGCAATCTACTGCAAATACAGCCTGCAGAGTTCTGTCCTACTATCCAGGTCTGTACCCAAACAATTTGAACTTCTACTTTTAAAAATCCACCTCTCTAAAAACAAGTCTCTCACCGTTGCCACCTGCTATAGACCAACCTCTTCCCCCAGCTGTGCTCTGGACACCATATGTGAACTGATTGCCCCCCATCTATCTTCAGAGCTCGTGCTGCTAGGCGACCTAAACTGGGACATTCTTAACACCCCAGCCATCCTACAATCTAAGCTTGATGCCCTCAATCTCACACAAATTATCAATGAACCTACCAGGTACCTCCCCAAAGCCGTAAACACGGGCACCCTCATAGATATCATCCTAACCAACTTGCCCTCTAAATACACCTCTGCTGTCTTCAACCAAGATCTCAGCGTTCACTGCCTCATTGCCTGCATCCGTAATGGGTCAGCGATCAAACGACCTCCACTCATCACTGTCAAACGCTCCCTGAAACACTTCAGTGAGCCAGGCCTTTCTAATTGTCCTGGCCGGGGTATCCTGGAAGGATATTGATCTCATCCTGTCAGTAGAGAATGCCTGGATATTTTTTTAAATGCCTTCCTAACCATCTTAATAAATAAGCATGCCCCATTCAATAAATTTGGAACCAGGAACAGATATAGCCCTTGGTTCTCCCCAGACCTGACTGCCGTTAACCAACACAAAAACATCCTATGGCATTCTGCATTAGCATTGAACAGCCCCCATGATATGCAGCTTTTCAGGGAAGCTAGAAACCAATATACACAGGCAGTTAGAAAAGCTAAGGCTAGCTTTTTCAAGCAGAAATGTTCTTCCTGCAACACTAACTGAAAAAAGTTCTGGGATACTGTAAAGTCCATGGAGAATAAGAACACCTCCTGCCAGCTGCCCACTGCACTGAAGATAGGAAACACGGTCACCACTGATAAATCCACTATAATTGAGAATTTCAATAAGCATTTTTCTATGGCTGGCCATGCTTTCCACCTGGCTACCCCTACCCCGGTCAACAGCACTGCACCCCCCACAGCAACTCGCCCAAGCCTTCTCCATTTCTCCTTCTCCCAAATCCAGTCAGCTGATGTTCTGAAAGAGCTGCAAAATCTGGACCCCTACAAATCAGCCGGGCTAGACAATCTGGACCCTTTCTTTCTAAAATTATTATTGTTGCCACCCCAATTACTAGCCTGTTCAACCTCTTTGTCATGTCTTCTGAGATTTCCAAAGATTGGAAAGCAGCTGCGGCCATCCCCCTCTTCAAAGGGGGGGACACTCTTGACCCAATCTGCTACAGACCTATATCTATCCTACCCTGCCTTTCTAAGGTCTTCGAAAGCCAAGTCAACAAACAGATTACCGACCATTTCGAATCTCACCATACCCTCTCTGCTATGCAATCTGATTTCAGAGCCGGTCATGGGTGCACCTCAGCCACGTTCAAGGTCCTAAACGACATCTTAACCGCCATAGATAAGAAACATTACTGTGCAGCCATATTCATTGATCTGGCCAAGGCTTTCACCACATCCTCATCGGCAGACTCGACAGCCTTGGTTTCTCAAATTATTGCCTCGCCTGGTTCACCAACTACTTCTCTGATAGAGTTCAGTGTATGAAATCGGAGGGTCTGTTGTCCGGTCCTCTGGCAGTCTCTATGGGGGTGCCACAGGGTTCAATTCTTGGACCGACTCTCTTCTCTGTATACATCAATGAGGTCGCTCTTGCTGCTGGTGAGTCTCTGATCCACCTCGACGCAGACGACACCATTCTGTATAATTCTGGCCCTTCTTTGGACACCGTGTTAACAACCCTCCAGGCAAGCTTCAATGCCATACAACTCTCCTTCCGTGGCCTCCAATTGCTCTTAAATACAAGTAAAACTAAATGCATGCTCTTCAACCGATCGCTGCCTGCACCTGCCCGCCCGTCCAACATCACTACTCTGGACGGCTCTGACTTACAATACGTGGACAACTACAAATACCTAGGTGTCTGGTTAGACTGAAAACTCTCCTTCCAGACCCACATCAAACATCTCCAAACCAAAGTTAAATCTAGAATTGGCTTCCTATTTCGCAACAAAGCATCCTTCACTCATGCTGCCAAACATACCCTTGTAAAACTGACCATCCTACCAATCCTCGACTTCGGCGATGTCATTTACAAAATAGCCTCCAATACCCTACTCAACAAATTGGATGCAGTCTATCAAAGTGCCATCTGTTTTGTCACCAAAGCCCCATATATATATATACTACCCACCACTGCGACCTGTACGCTCCCATTGGTTGGCCCTCACTTCATACTTGTCACCAAACCCACTGGCTCCAGGTAATATACAAGACCCTGCTAGGTAAAGTCCCCCCTTACCTCAGCTCGCTGGTCACCATAGCAGCACCCACCTGTAGCACACGCTCCAGCAGGTATATCTCTCTGGTCACCCCCAAAACCAATTCTTCCTTTGGCCGTCTACCCTTCCATTTCTCTGCTGCCAATGACTGGAACGAACTACAAAAATCTCTGAAACTGGAAACTCTTATCTCCCCCACTAGCTTTAAGCACCAGCTGTCAGAGCAGCTCACAGATTACTGCACCTGTACATAGCCCATCTATAATTTAGCCCAAACAACGACCTCTTTCCCTACTGTATTTATTTTATTTATTTATTTATTTTGCTCCTTTGCACCCAATTCTTTTTACTTCTACTTTGCACATTCTTCCATTGCAAAACTACCATTCCAGTGTTTTACTTGCTACATTGTATTTACTTTGCCACCGTGGCCTTTTTTTGCCTTTACCTCCCTTATCTCAGCTCATTTGCTCACATCGTATATAGACTTGTTTCTACTGTATTATTGACTGTCTGTTTGTTTTACTCCATGTGTAAGTCTGTGTTGTTGTATGTGTCGAACTGCTTTGCTTTATCTTGGCCAGGTCGAAATTTTAAATGAGAACTTGTTCTCAACTTGCCTACCTGGTTAAATAAAGGTGAAATAAAATAAATAAAGGTGATTAGTGTGAATGCTTAGCAACTGGTAATGTAATGAGACTGTGTGTGGGACTACCACTGTGACAGTGTACTCATTTCTGAAAGACACACACACACACACACACACACACACACACACACACACACACACACACACACACACACACACACACACACACACACACACACACACACACACACACACACACACACACTACAGTCGGACAGCTTGGAGAGAAACAGCAAGAGCGGTTAAACCAGCAGGCTGTTCAGAGAGACAGGATTAGAGGGTATCAGGTGTCATAGAGACAGACACACACAGAGAGAGAGAGAGAGACATAGAGACCAGTAGCTAATGGGTGCAGTGACAACACTGATTCCACAGTAAAACTGAGGGAAGCAGAGAGAGACAGAGACAGAGAGTGGCACAGACTTACCCTACCCTCCAGAATGCCTAACGTGTGTGAAAGCTTTCATGGAAGTTCCAGAAGTATGGAGGCTGGAATTCATTTAATTGTCTAAAGTCCTCCTGAGTGAACAACCCCCCCAATCCGCCTCACCCCCTGTCTGTCTGTCTGCAGAATGCCTCCTTCATGCCCACCTCCATAAAAATGCATCACACTGCCCTTTGTTCTCCCTCCCCAGCCCTTTCTGGCCCCTTAACCTCCCATCAGCTTCCCCTCAGCCTGGTTGTATATGAGCCTCATTCTGGGGTTGTGTGTCCAGAGTGCCCCCGTATTACTGGCCCTGTAAATCCCTGCTATGCTTCCAGCTGCCCCCCTTACACTCAGAACTACTGCCACAGGGCTGGGCCTCCCTGACAGGTCCATTAGAGCTGGATGACAGGCCTCTATCTCTGCTCAGGTGGCAGTGTGCGTGTGGTATGTATTGAGTTGTACAGAGGGTAACACTTTCTCACAGTCTCACTGCAGAATTAGACATCAAATTTCAAAGTTGCTCCAAACGTCAAATGTCAAAGTGTTTTGGAAGTGTTTCTGGGTTGACTCCTCCTGCTCAGCATTGTTCCGTTTCGCCAAACATCACATTTCGAAGTTGCTCCAAATGTCAATTTTCGAAGGGTTTAGGTTTTGGATAGGATTAAAACATTGTGTTTATGCACTCATTCCAAATGGTAAGGTAAGTGTAAAAAAAGAAAAAACTATAAACATGTGTCCACCACTGGGATTGATCCAGAGTCATTGGATTTAAACCCATCCACCACCTCCGTTAACAAACCCACTAGCAAAACCCAAGCCTACTTGATGGTAATAGCACTGTTGCCCCTAGTGACTGGTTTTGAATGCATTTCCCGACAGCCTCAGGACATGGATAGATGTCCAATTTCGAAGTCACTCTTGGGTGATTTGCTTGCAGAGGGGCCTCTAGGGTTAGAGTTAGCTGTCTTAGACATCTCTGAATAAATGCTTTGGAGATTAGACACTCAATAGTTTAAACACTGTGTTGACAGACACATACATCATATCATCTATATCACAGACTTCCATTCATACGTTAAAAAACATGCAAACCCCGACAAATAAAGGCCCAATACAGAAAACACACACACACACACACACATGCACAACAAAAGTATGTGGACACCCCTTCAAACTAGTGGATTTGGCTATTTCAGCTACACCCGTTACTGACAGGTGTAAACAATTGTAAAGCGCACAGCTTATGCAATCTCCATAGACAAACATTGTAGACAATTCTACAAACAGTTTGGGGAAGGCCCTTTCCTGACTTAGCATGACAATGCCACATTTCACAAAGCAAGGTCCATACAGAAATGGTTTGTCGAGATCAGTGCGGAAGAACTTAACTGGTCTGCACAGGGCACTGACCACAACCCCATCGAACACCTTTGGGATGAATTGGAACGCCGACTGCGAGCCAGGCCTAACCTCCCAACATCAGTGCCTGACCTCACTCATGCTCTTGTGTCTGAATGGAAGCAAGTCCCCGCAGTAATGTTCCAACAACTAGTGGAAAGCCTTCCCTGAAGAGTGGAGTCTGTTATAGTAGCAAAGGGGGGAACAACTCCATATTAATGCCCATGATTTCGGAACGAAATGTTCGACGAGCAGGTGTCCACATAAATACACACAAACACGCATACACACGCACACACACATCGACCACAGACATACAGGCGACAGGTCAGCACCTGAGACCCAAATCAGATGTCACCAATTATTTACGCTGTCTACCTCCATCTCTTTGAGACAAGAGTGTATATTTCACCTCAAATAAGAGCTTATTCATAACCATGATGCAGAACACCACAAAATGATTCACTTCTCAAATAGCACAACCTCTAACCTCCTCACCCCTTGTCCTAGATCTATGTATCTCTGTATGTACAGTACAGTGAGAAGGGGATGTCAGCAGTGACAGCATCATGGGTTCTCCTACTCTGTTTATTCCACCTCCTCTCGTTCTCTGGCTCCTCAGCCATATTCCATTATTTAGAACCTGTCTTCTGTGAAACAGGGACATGAGAACCTAGCCCCGTGGAGAGTGTGTGTTAGGGCTTGACACTCACACATGCACACACACGCACACACAGCCTGTGCTCCCTGACGGGCATTAGCTGATGCATAGAGACGGCACAGCAACATTATGCACAACACTGAAAGGAGGGCTGGAATTAAGAGCAGGGTTTGAATCAGAGAAGGGTTTGAATCAGAGCAGGGTTTGAATCAGAGCAGGGTTTGAATCAGAGCAGGGTTTGGACACAATGTATGTGTCCTAAGGTTAGTATGAGACACTGAGCAGAGGAATGATGATGATGAGAACCCGGGGTTAACCCTTCCCCTCCCTGCGCTCCCTGCAGGTGAGTGAGACTGACAGGTGATGAAGTGCCCCAGAGTGGAGGGAGTGAGGTGCTCACATATCCAGGGTGGGCTCTGCTGTGTGTCAGTGTGTGTAAGGAGGCCCCAAACACACACACACACACAACAAGACCTACACTAACTGATACCTTAACCATACTCTGACTCACCTATTCATAACATTGTTTCCCATACCTGTAAGCAACACTTCTCCATTAAAGAGGGGTTACAGCTAAGGGTTATTGAGGGCTTTGGGTGTCTGTGTGTCAAGCCAGGCCAATGGACTCTAGTGAAGGGGGTGTGTGTCTCTGTGTTCTGGTATGCCTACAGTTTGTGATTAAGTGTGCTGTGTTGGCACATGTGGACAGGTATGCATACATCTGTTCAAATGGACTCTTACCGTAACGAGAGGTAATTACACAACTATATGCCTGGGAATGCAAATAAGGTGTGTGTCACGTCTGAACTTGCCCATTTTCCACGTTGAGTTTCCTCCTGTTCTGCCTGATGGTCACTCACTATCTCTCTCTCTCTCTCTCTCTCTCTCTCTCTCTCTCTCTCTCACACACACACACACACACACACACACACACACACACACACACACACACACACACACACACACACACACACACACACACACACACACACACACACACACACACACACACACACACACACACACACACACACACACACACACACACAGTACAGGTCACTGTCCTCAGGATCTCTGTCCATCCCTATTACCACAGAGAAAGAGGCGGAGCGATGCATGTTAGCGTTTTTGTCATAAATCTTGTTCTGGAGGTAGCTCTGTAGAGTGGTCACTAGCTAGCACAGCCACAAAGCCATTATATCTGATTTTAAACCTAACTCCAACCTCCTCTAAACTTAATCACACTGTTAAACCTCATGCCTAGCCCTAACCTTATAACCTTATAAATGAAGACCCACAATTTTGACTTGCACATTTTGACTTGTCCTGCCCTCCAGAATGCAGCTGACCTATCTAATGGCTCAGTTCTACCTCCAGGACAAGACTCATGACAACAAATGTCAACCTGCCGGAACGAGACACACCATGGCCAAACTCAGGCTAGGCTGGGAAAGGCTATAAGCTAGGCTGAAATGGCCTGCTACAACACATCTCTAAGCAATCTGTCACTGTCCCCTCTCCTCTCTGTTCTACCTCGTTCCTTTCCTCATCCTCCCTTCTTCCTCCCAAACACTCCCCTGTGCATCCGTCAGCAGCCACATTCCACACACACGCAATCCATCGCAGACGCTGTCACACGTACATACACACACTCTCTCAGACACACACACACTCCCTCTCCCTCTAATCAGCCAGGGAATGCACGTTTCAGACAGTCGTCATCTCCGCCCCAAACACACACACTCTCCTGTGGGCCTTGCTTAATGAACTTGGTCTCTGGTAGGGGGCGCGCGGAGTGACTGGTAAACATACAGGCGGTGAGGGACACAAAGGGCCCCTGTGTTTGGCAACCCAGTACCCACTCACCATCCATTTCACATATCACAATCAGGGGCCACATGGAAAGACCCCACCCCTTCCCTTCTCTGGGCCTCCACCCTGGGAGAACAGACTATCTTTATATCTGTGAATACCCTGCTGTATACCTGCCATGCTTTCTGCCCTGGGGAGCATTGACAGCACTTCACACACAGCCCAGCACCAAGGCTACACACATTCATACTACAGTGACTGAGGGGACATAAATAGGCAAGTGTAAGACCTAGTGTTGTACCATCACTCACCCACATCTCACCCCCTCTCGATGCTCAGTAGGGTTCCCTTCCTAGATGACTTCAGAGCAGTAGTTTTCCCTGTATGGTTTCAGTGCAGTAGTTACCCCTGTATGGATTCAGTGCAGCAGTTATCCCTGTATGGTTTCAGTGCAGCAGTTATCCCTGTATGGATTCAGTGCAGTAGTTACCCCTGTATGGATTCAGTGCAGCAGTTACCCCTGTATGGTTTCAGTGCAGCAGTTATCCCTGTATGGTTTCAGTGCAGCAGTTATCCCTGTATGGTTTCAGTGCAGCAGTTATCCCTGTATGGTTTCAGTGCAGCAGTTATCCCTGTATGGTTTCAGTGCAGCAGTTATCCCTGTATGGTTTCAGTGCAGCAGTTATCCCTGTATGGTTTCAGTGCAGTAGTTACCCCTGTATGGATTCAGTGCAGCAGTTACCCCTGTATGGTTTCCCTGTAGTGCAGCAGTTATCCCTGTATGGTTTCAGTGCAGCAGTTATCCCTGTATGGTTTCAGTGCAGCAGTTATCCCTGTATGGATTCAGTGCAGCAGTTATCCCTGTATGGTTTCAGTGCAGCAGTTATCCCTGTATGGATTCAGTGCAGCAGTTATCCCTGTATGGTTTCAGTGCAGCAGTTATCCCTGTATGGTTTCAGTGCAGCAGTTATCCCTGTATGGTTTCAGTGCAGCAGTTATCCCTGTATGGTTTCAGTGCAGCAGTTATCCCTGTATGGTTTCAGTGCAGCAGTTATCCCTGTATGGTTTCAGTGCAGCAGTTATCCCTGTATGGATTCAGTGCAGCAGTTATCCCTGTATGGTTTCAGTGCAGCAGTTATCCCTGTATGGTTTCAGTGCAGCAGTTATCCCTGTATGGTTTCAGTGCAGCAGTTATCCCTGTATGGTTTCAGTGCAGCAGTTATCCCTGTATGGTTTCAGTGCAGCAGTTATCCCTGTATGGATTCAGTGCAGCAGTTATCCCTGTATGGTTTCAGTGCAGCAGTTATCCCTGTATGGTTTCAGTGCAGCAGTTATCCCTGTATGGTTTCAGTGCAGCAGTTTTCACTGTATGGTTTCAGTGCAGCAGTTATCTCTGTATGGTTTCAGTGCAGTAGTTATCCCTGTATGGTTTCAGTGCAGTAGTTATCCCTGTATGGTTTCAGTGCTGCAGTTACCCCTGTATGGTTTCAGTGCAGTAGTTACCCCTGTATGGTTTCAGTGCAGTAGTTACCCCTGTATGGTTTCAGTGCAGTAGTTTTCCCTGTATGGTTTCAGTGCAGTAGTTATCCCTGTATGGTTTCAGTGCAGTAGTTATCCCTGTATGGTTTCAGTGCAGTAGTTTTCCCTGTATGGTTTCAGTGCAGTAGTTATCCCTGTATGGCTTCAGTGCAGTAGTTACCCCTGTATGGTTTCAGTGCAGTAGTTATCCCTGTATGGTTTCAGTGCAGTAGTTACCCCTGTATGGTTTCAGTGCAGTAGTTACCCCTGTATGGTTTCAGTGCAGTAGTTTTCCCTGTATGGTTTCAGTGCAGTAGTTACCCCTGTATGGTTTCAGTGCAGTAGTTACCCCTGTATGGTTTCAGTGCAGTAGTTTTCCCTGTATGGTTTCAGTGCAGTAGTTATCCCTGTATGGTTTCAGTGCAGTAGTTACCCCTGTATGGTTTCAGTGCAGTAGTTTTCCCTATATGGTTTCAGTGCAGCAGTTACTCTACGTACAGTACAGCGCTTGTTTTTCTGGTCTGCCTCAATGGACAGGTTTCTACACAACCTCTCTCTCCATCTCTCTCTCTTGCTTTCATTCATTTATCCTTTTCCGTTCTCTGAAAATTCATACCACATGTGCAAAACAAGAGCTAAGGCTGCCTGAATGTTATTATAACCTCGTAGGCCTCCTGCTAGCCCCGGTGTCTTATCATTCAGTACACATCTTATTTCCCTAGTCGGTAACACTTCATTTTAAGGTGTTCTTATTACAGTGTAATTAAATATGTACTTACACTAACAAGTGTTGTAATTAACTGTAATAGCATGTAACTGGTGGTAATTGCAGTCTATAATTACATGAGTGTAACAACGAATGCTTGTTACCTTGCTTGTTACGAATATTAAAGTTTCCGATAGCATCCCAACCATATATCCCAGTGCATCATATTTCAGGGCCTACACATTTCAGGCTGCACAAACCATGGGATAAGTGGTAGCCAATTCAAAACCCGACCACCTCATTGTCACAATGCTGCAATAAAGGGCTCTGGATTCTAATGCCCAGGCACAATGGCAAAAACTTGTTCACATGAAAACAATCTTTAAATTGTTAGATAAATTAGCAGTGTATTTGACAAAGGGTCAATTACTTTATCCATCGATAAAACATGTTTATACACTAATAAACAGGTGTGGTTAAAATTGAGAGACAGTCATTCATGCTTTCCAAATTGTAAGTCTATTAAGCTTGGTTGAATAATAGTTTATAAATGCAATTCAAAAGTTCGTAGGACAAACTCTTATTCCATCATGTAACCTTGCCAGGGTTTCACTGTTGAGGAACATTCTCATGTCTGGATGGGAGGCATTGGCTTTGCCTAGTTAAATAAAGGTTCAATGCATTCATCATAAATTGGTGCATTTATTTTGAACAGGAATGAATTATGTCAACATCTACCCATGTGCGCAACACCCTCGAAACAACACTGAAAGGGCCCAGATTTGTGGACACTGAGGTCATGTGACAGTTCGCAAAGAACAGGTCGAGAAGGTCAGTGTGGAAGGAAAGAAATGATGGGAAAGAAATGTGACCTAATCAAATTTGAGACAGAGTCAGAGTCTAACTCAGACAGAACTCGTAGGCCTAATTGCCAGGTGAAAAGCATCATTTTATAGTAAGTGAATGAGAAAAGGCTGACCTGAAAACTGGTATACTAACAGTAAGTATGGGTGAATAACTGCTTATTGTAAGGTCTGCACTATGTCTCCCCCTTGTGGGAGTAAGAATAATTTGGTAACTTTATGACCAGTATTTCTTTGTTTTTTGTTGGAGGGGTTAATAATGGGATGGACATCCTTTTGAGTTACATATCCTTAGGAAAAGCTTACATTAGCATAACAAGGTTGTTAGTTGAAGTTTGTCTTTATCTCTTTGTTCAATTCAGGTCAGGGGTATTCGTCATTTACTCAAACTTAAGGCTATTATCATGTATTGCAAATGGTTCAATGCAGACATTGACTTTCTACAAAATAGCAGTTATAAGAGGTGCATTTAAAGGGAAAGTCATCAGTCCACTGGTAGTTGGTTCATTTTAACAGTGAATTTGAACAGTGAAGTGTTATTAGGGAATATCTATGCATCCAACAAACAAAACAGGATATTATTTCTGTCACGCCTTGGTCTTAGTATTTTGTGTTTTCTTTATTTATTTGGTCAGGCCAGTGTGTGACATGGGTTTATTTTGTGGTGTGTTTTTGTATTGGGGTTTTAGTGGGTATTGGGATTGTGGCTGAGTAGGGTTGTCTAGGAAAGTCTATGGTTGCCTGAGGCAGGTGATTTTCATTGTCTCTGATTGGGAACCATATTTAGGCAGCCATATTCTTTGAGTTGTTGTGGGTGATTGTTCCTGTCTCTGTGATAGTGTTCACCAGATAGGCTGTATAGGTTTTCACGGTCCGTTTGTTTGTCACGCCTTGGTCTTAGTATTTTGTGTTTTCTTTATTTGTTTAGTCAGGCCAGGGTGTGACATGGGTTATTGTGGTGTGTATTTGTCTTAGGGGTTTGTGGGGTGTCTATGTAGTCTATGGCTGCCTGAGGCGGTTCTCAATCAGAGTCAGGTGATTATCGTTGTCTCTGATTGGGAACCATATCTAGGCAGCCATATTCTGTTAGTGTTTTCGTGGGTGAATGTTCCTGTCTCTGTGTTAGTATTCACCAGACAGGCTGTATAGGTTTTCACGTTCCGTTTGTTGTTTTGTATATAATTATTATTTCATGTATCGTCTATTCTTCATTAAAGAACATGAGTAACCACCACGCTGCATTTTGGTCCGCTTCTCCTTCTACAGACGAACGCCGTTACATTGTTCTTTTTGTTTGTTCGTGTTTTCATTTATTAAAGATGTATCTAACTAACCACGCTGCATTTTGGTCCGACTCTCTTTCGACGCAAGAAAACCGTTACAATTTCAAGAATTTGACGATGTCACGTTGTATAATGATAGCAGACAGGCGCAGGAATACGAAATAATTATTTATATTTGTCAAAAATAGAGTACGTTATGAACATGACAGAGCCCAACACACACACACACACACACACACACACACACACACACACACACACACACACACACACACACACGTTTGGGGTCACTTAGAAATGTAATTGTTTTTGAAAGAAAAGCTATTTTGTCCATTAAAATAACATCAAATTGATCCGAAAGGTAGTGTAGACATAATTCATGTTGTAAATTACTATTTTAGCTTGCATTTGCGGATTCGATTACAGGCTCACGCTCAACGCTGTGTGCTACTCCCTTCACAGAGCAGCGCAAACTGGCACAACCAGAATAGAAAGAGTGGGAGGTCCCGGTGCACAACTAGGCAAGAGGACAAGTATATTAGAGTGTCTAGTTTGAGAAACAGATGCCTCACAAGTCCTCAAATGGCAGCTTCATTAAATACTACCCGCAAACACCAGTCTCAACATCAACAGTGAAGAGGCGACTCCGGGATGCTGGCCTTCTAGGCAAAGTTGCGCACTGGGGCCTCCCACTCCTCTTTCCATTCTGGTTACACAGCGTTGCACGAGATCTTCAGTTTCTTGCCAATTTCTTGCATGGAATAACCTTCATTTCTCAGAATAAGAATAGAATGACGAGTTTCAGAGGAATGTTTTATTTCTGGCCATTTTGATCCTGTAATTGAATCCACAAACGCTGATGCTCCAGATACTCAACTAGTCTAAGGCCAGTTTTATTGCTTCTTTAATCAGGACAATGGTTTTCAGCTGTGCTAACATAATTGCAAAAGGGTTTTCTAATGATCAATTGCCTTTTAAAATGATATGATTGCTTCTTTATTCAGCTCAACAGTTTTCAGATGTGCTAAAATAATTGTAAAAGTGTTTTCTAATGACTAATTAACCTTTTAAAATTATAAACTTGGATTAGCTAACACAACGTGCCATTGGAACACAGGATTGATGGTTGCTGATAATGGGCCTCTACGCCTATGTAGATATTCCATTAAAAATCAACTCTTTCCAGCTAAAATGGTGATTTACAACATTAACATTGTCTACACTGTATTTCTAATCTATTTGATGCTATTTTAATGGAGAACATTTTTGAATTTCTTTCAAAAACAAGGACATTTGTAAGTGACCCCAATCTTTTGAACGGAAGTGTATATTATGTAATCATTTTCGTCTAGTATTTGACATGATAGACTACAAGGTGCACATTAAGGAAGATACTTTATTTTATTTGTAAAAGGCTTTTTTACAAGGCTCATTCTTTTCTTTTTGAGTCTTCAATTTTGGGGGTTTTGGTCAACATTTTCAAAGTGTAACGAAAACAATTCTGTTAAATTATCCCATGGAACTTCACAGTGATTTGACATAAGACAAAGAATTAAACAGGGATGACCAATTTCTCCTCTCTTATTTGTATTGTTCACACAAGTTATGGCACTTCATATCAATAAGGATAGTTTCATGGGTAATTCAGATAAAAAATAAAGAGATAAAATGTTCACAATTGGCTGACGACACCACCATTTCTTATGAAAGATCATAATGAAGTCAGGAAAGCTATTGAGTGTATTAAAGCCTTCTCACATGTACAGTTGAAGTCGGAAGTGTACATACACTTTAGCCAAATACATTTAAACTCAGTTTTTCACAATACCTGACATTTAATCCTAGAAAGAAATCCCTGTCTTAGGTCAGTTAGGATCACCACTTTATTTTAAGAATGTGAAATGTCAGAATAATAGTAGAGAGGATTATTTATTTCAGCTTTCATTTCTTTCATCACATTCCCAGTGGGTCAGAAGTTTACATACACTCCATTAGTATTTGGTAGCATTGCCTTGAAATTGTTTCACTTAGGTCATACGTTTCGGGTAGCCTTCCACAAGCTTCCCACAATAAGTTGGGTGAATTTTGGCCCATTCCTCCTGACAGAGCTGGTGTAACTGAGTCAGGTTTGTAGGCCTCCTTGCTCGCACACGCTTTTTCAGTTCTGCCCACAAATTGTCTATAGGATTGAGGTCAGGGCGTTGTGATGGCCACTCCAATACCTTGACTTTGTTGTCCTTAAGCCATTTTGCCACAACCTTTGAAGTATGCTTGGGGTCATTGTCCATTCGGAAGACCCATTTGTGACCAAACTTTAACTTCCTGACTGATGTCTTGAGATGTTGCTTCAATATACCCACGTAATTTTCCTCCTCGTGATGCCATCTATTTTGTGAAGTGCACCAGTCCCTCCTGGAGCAAAGCACCCCCATAACATGATGCTGCCACCGCCGTGCTTCAAGGTTGGGATGGTGTTCTTCGGCTTGCAAGCCTCCCCCTTTTTCCTCCAAACATAACGATGGTCATTATGGCCAAACAGTTCTATTTATGTTTCATCGGATGACATTTCTCCAGTACGATCTTTGTCCCCTTGTGCAGTTGCAAACCGTAGTGTGGATTTTTATGGCGGTTTTGAGGCAGTGGCTTCTTGCTTCCAGGTTATGTCAATATAGGACTCGTTTTACTGTGGATATAGATATTTTTGTACCTGTTTCCTCCAGAATCTTCACAAGAGACTTTGCTGTTGTTCTGGGATTTTTGCACCAAAGTACGTTTATCTCTAGGGGGCAGAACGCGTCTCCTTCCTGAGCGGTATGACGGCTGCGTGGTCCCGTGGTGTTTATACTTGCGTACTATTGTTTGTACAGATGAACGTGGTACCTTCAGGCGTTTGGAAATTGCTCCCAAGGATGAACCAGACTTGTGGAGGTCTACAATTTTGTTTCGGAGGTCTTGGCCAATTTTTTTTCTTTTTTTTTCTTTCTGTGAGTTATTTGCATTGAAAAGATGTGACTTAAACTCAGTATGTCATATCCCTGTAAAAGATGTGACTTAAACTCAGTATGTCATATCCCTGTAAAAGATGTGACTTAAACTCAGTATGTCATATCCCTGTAAAAGATGTGACTTAAACTCAGTATGTCATATCCCTGTAAAAGATGTGACGTAAACTCAGTATGTCATATCCCTGTAAAAGATGTGACTTAAACTCAGTATGTCATATCCCTGTAAAAGATGTGACTTAAACTCAGTATGTCATATCCCTGTAAAAGATGTGACTTAAACTCAGTATGTCATATCCCTGTAAAAGATGTGACTTAAACTCAGTATGTCATATCCCTGTAAAAGATGTGACTTAAACTCAGTATGTCATATCCCTGTAAAAGATGTGACTTAAACTCAGTATGTCATATCCCTGTAAAAGATGTGACTTAAACTCAGTATGTCATATCCCTGTAAAAGATGTGACTTAAACTCAGTATGTCATATCCCTGTAAAAGATGTGACTTAAACTCAGTATGTCATATCCCTGTAAAAGATGTGACTTAAACTCAGTATGTCATATCCCTGTAAAAGATGTGACGTAAACTCAGTATGTCATATCCCTGTAAAAGATGTGACTTAAACTCAGTATGTCATATCCCTGTAAAAGATGTGACTTAAACTCAGTATGTCATATCCCTGTAAAAGATGTGACTTAAACTCAGTATGTCATATCCCTGTAAAAGATGTGACTTAAACTCAGTATGTCATATCCCTGTAAAAGATGTGTAAAAAAAGATGTGACGTAAACTCAGTATGTCATATCCCTGTAAAAGATGTGACTTAAACTCAGTATGTCATATCCCTGTAAAAGATGTGACTTAAACTCAGTATGTCATATCCCTGTAAAAGATGTGACGTAAACTCAGTATGTCATATCCCTGTAAAAGATGTGACTTAAACTCAGTATGTCATATCCCTGTAAAAGATGTGACTTAAACTCAGTATGTCATATCCCTGTAAAAGATGTGACTTAAACTCAGTATGTCATATCCCTGTAAAAGATGTGACTTAAACTCAGTATGTCATATCCCTGTAAAAGATGTGACTTAAACTCAGTATGTCATATCCCTGTAAAAGATGTGACGTAAACTCAGTATGTCATATCCCTGTAAAAGATGTGACTTAAACTCAGTATGTCATATCCCTGTAAAAGATGTGACTTAAACTCAGTATGTCATATCCCTGTAAAAGATGTGACTTAAACTCAGTATGTCATATCCCTGTAAAAGATGTGACTTAAACTCATGTCATATCCCTGTAAAAGATGTGACTTAAACTCAGTATGTGGGTAAGATCCCTATTAAGCTTGCTGACCTTCATAAAGAAGTACTTGGACTTGAACTTGGAATGTACAAACATAATTTCACCCACATAGTCATATCCCTGTAAAAGATGTGACTTAAACTCAGTATGTCATATCCCTGTAAAAGATGTGACTTAAACTCAGTATGTCATATCCCTGTAAAGATGTGATCACAGATATTGGTATTAAAGTTAGCACAGATCAGAAAGAAAGGACCAGTTTAAACTTCTCTCCTTTTGTAGAGAAAATTAGAAAGAGATTTAACTCCTGGTTAATAAGAGATGTTTCTTTATCTGGATTTGTACTAATTTAAAGGTCTGTCCAGATTAGTTTATTGCCTTGCCTTGGATGTTCCTCTGTCAGTAACTAAAATGGTTGATACTAAATGATTTAACTTCATATGGAGGAATACACCTCATTATTTAAGAAAAGCGGTAATACGTAGCACCCAAGGTGAGGGAGGGTTGAATGCTCTGGATTTTAACACCTCTAATATAACCTTCAAGATCAAATGGATACAAAAGTATTTAAGAAATATGGATTGCATTTGGAATATAATCCCTAATTTAATATTCCAACTGATTGGTGGTTTTACTCATAAATGCAACATTTATGTGGGTAAGATCCCTATTAAGCTTGCTGACCTTCATAAAGAAGTACTTGGACTTGAACTTGGACCCTCATGTACAAACATAATTTCACCCACATAGATATACTGGAATAACAAATACAGAAAATACAAAAACAAGTCTTTTTTTCCAGAACTGGTTTGACAACAGCATTTTCTGGGTTAAACAACTATTGAATAATGATGGACAACTATATGATTATTCAGAATTCATGAATACATAATGTTACATTCACTCCTGAGGAGTATCAAATTGTTGTTAGAGCTGTCCCTAAAGGTGCTATTCTTATTTTAGGAGAATATAACAGTACTCCAAGTGCAACTGTTGAGGATTTTGTAGCCTCAATTCAGTTAGAAAGAATTGACATGTAAATGTAATAACATGTATATAAGAAAAGTATGTCAAGATATTACTATGTCAGAAGATATTGGAGTGAGTTTGAAGATTTTAAAAGAAACCCCTGTTAATGTTAATTTGAAAGACTCTGATATGATGTTATATTTTGATCCAAATGATTTGGACCCTGAATTAACTTCATTGGTCATTTGTATATGTTTTATGGCAGATTCTTTATCCATAAAAGGAAGTGGGCGGAGAACAATCCCCTCTTCACATTCTTTATTTCCAAATGATCAGTAAGTGTAAAAACAAAAAAGCAATACGTACCAGAAAACTTTTTGACAAATTGAACATGTATCTCGATATGTAATACTTTGTCTGTTAGGTACTCTTCTTTGTATATTTTTTAAAGAATCCAGACATGAAAGAAAATCCAGACGTGAAAGATTGCTGTGAAAGAAACAAAGTGTTTCTAGACAAGACAAAAACGTCAACACATGAGACATAAAGTTTTCCATGCAAGTTGTTCAACTTTTTTAGATTTTTTGTATACATGAATTCTGCTGGACGATTTAGCATAGATAGTATTTGCCAGCTAGAGTAGCTAGCTAACGTTAGCTTCTCTGGCATTTTTGTTAGGTCTACCAACTAGCTAGCTAGCTAACGTTAGCTTCTCTGGCATTTTTGTTAGGTCTACCAACTAGCTAGCTAGCTATCTAGCTAATTACCATCTACAGAATGACATTGTAATAAGGACCACTTAAAAGGAAGCGTTAGTCTCTAGTCTTATTGTACTGGGATCTGGTTCAGTGTGTTGTTACTGTACTCCCAACCCCTCGGTCTATTGGCTTCACCATGTCTCTGCTGTGCAAACTGGCTTAAGGACTGTTTCTCATGTTAATCCTTTTGTTGTGGAATTTGCTAACAGAAAGCATTTCTTTGTTTTTGCAGTATAAGTTCTTATTAACAGAAACACAAATACCTAAACTATGGACACATCTAATATAATACACATGTAGGTAAACAAACACAGATATAATACTTTCAATAAATGTGCCTGTTCTCTATTTTCATTTCTGATCTAAAGGCCTCTCTCTACACAGATCTAAAGCACATACCCTCCCCACAAACACATGCACACTAGCACACTAACGCTTACACACAACTCAAAAGGGCCCTTCGTCCCCTCCTCTCCCTCACTATGGGGTTCACCTTCAGAGAGTCTATCTCTGCTGGCTGCAGCTGGGTAGACTAAGCCCTCTACTACTGCTTTGGCTTACACTGAAATAAATGGGTGTGTCTCGGTGTGTGTGTGTGTGTGTGTGTGTGTGTGTGTGTGTGTGTGTGTGTGTGTGTGTGTGTGTGTGTGTGTGTGTGTGCGTGCGTGCGTGCGTGCGTGCGTGTGTGTGTCTGACTGTGACAGAGAGAGGGCGATGTAGAGAGTGATAGAGAAGGAGGAGTGGGGGTGGTGCTTTATCAGGAGGAAAAGCCAAATTAAAAATGTGGAATGATCCCTCCTCCTGGGACGGGTTCAATTAGCAGGCTAGATGGCTGGGAGAGAAGCTGGGAGACTGGGAGGATGGGCTAAAAGCCATAGCCTGGCCACATCCATTTTGCACCAGCATCACCCTATACACACATGCATTTGGCAGTCACACACACTAGAGCCGGGACGATACCAGTATCGTTATATTTTTTCCATGTCAAAAATAAAAACACGAAGGAAACCAAACTCTTTAGGCCTTTCAAAAACTGCTGTATGTAAAATATAGAGTGTTATAATTTGGAAAATAAATAAATGTGACTCTGGATGAAAACATAATGATGTTTGCTTCCAACATTAAGGCTGTTTTCCACGATACTAACGAGTATCACAATACTGGTATTGTCCCGGCCCTAACACACACATACACATACACAAGCGTGTGCACACACACCCACCCTACACATAAGGACACACACACACACACACACACACACACACACACACACACACACACACACACACACACACACACACACACACACACACACACACACACACACACACACACACACACACACACACACCCTACGCATATAAGCACACACACACACCCTACACATATAGACACACACACACACCCTACACATATAGACACACACCCTACACATATAGACACACACCCATCCTACACATATAGACACACCCTTCACATATAGACACACCCACCCTACACATATAGACACACCCTACACATATAGACACACCCTACACATATAGACACACCCACCCTACACATAGACACACACACCCTACACATACAGTATAGACACACACACAACCACACAAAATCACAGATCACACCACATACTGCATGGTTGCAGGTTGATTAGGTCTGGCTAATAACTTAAGCACCAGAAGGTGTGTAGGCATCAGGAAGGGTGAATAGGGGAGCGAGAGAGTGGAGTGCGGGGAGAGCTAACGAGGGAGGTGAGAAGGGTGAGAGGTGAAATAAGGGGTAGGGGAGAAGGATGGGGATGAGAGAGAGTGAGGAGGATTAAGTGGCAATGGGGTAGAAAGGGATGGAGGGAGGAAGGGATGGAGGGAGGAAGGGATGGAGGGAGGAAGGGATGGAGGGAGGAAGGAATGGAGGGAGGAAGGGGTGGAGGGAGGAAGCGATGGAAGGAGGAAGGGATGGAGGGAGGAAGGGATGGAGGGAGGAAGGGATGGAGGGAGGAAGGAATGGAGGGAGGAAGGGATGGAGGGAGGAAGCGATGGAGGGAGGAAGGGATGGAGGGAGGAAGGGATGGAGGGAGGAAGGGATGGAGGGAGGAAGGGATGGAGGAAGGAAGGGAGGAAGGGTGGGTAAACAGCGGTGAGTGAGAACACAGGTGGTGAAAGGAGGAGAGGAATAGGGGAGGAGGGAGGAACACATTAATGGAAGAGATCTGCTCTGCTCCCTTTTAATTTCTTCTATCCCCCTCCTCTAACCTGCTGATTTCTCTTCTCATAGTCTCAGCTCTTCTCTCCCTCTCTCTTTCCATCTTTATCCTCCTCTCTTATTCCTACATCTCCCTCCCCTCCTCTTTCCCCTTATCCTCTCCCCTCCACTCCTCTCTCTTCATGGAGTTCTGTTATGATGGCTAGGTGCAGCTAAGGGCTTTGACATGAATATGAATCTTGTATCCCAACAGCTGTAACTTTGACTGGCACTGCCACAACAGGATGAGAAGGAGATGGGAGAGGACTGGGGGGAATAACATTTATACAATATATACATCCTGTGGCCTGAATGAGGGTGAATGGGCTTTTCCTATCCTAAACTAGCCTGACAGAGAGATGTATAGTGAGGGGAAAATATTTAACTGCATAGTGTGATGCTCACTGAATGAAATACCAGACGTAACGCAAGAGCCTGGATTCATTTCCTCTCTACGTTGACTGAGAGGTTTACTGTTGTCACACACCAAACTGTAAAAATGCTGCAGTTGCACACACAAACACTCCTGCAGCTCTGTGGTAGGCCCTGTGTGTGTGTGTGTGTGTGTGTGTGTGTGTGTGTGTGTGTGTGTGTGTGTGTGTGTGTGTGTGTGTGTGTGTGTGTGTGTGTGTGTGTGTGTGTGTGTGTGTGTGTGTGTGTGTGTGTGTGTGTGTGTGTGTGTGTGTGTGTGTGTGTGTGTGTGTGTGTGTGTGTGTGTGTGTGTGTGCCATCTCGGCTGCCGGTGGCACCAGAGTGTGACAGGTGAGGAGTGACAGGTAAGGGGTGCTGTACTGCACTCAGCAGCGTATCAGCAGGCCTGGCTGTCTCGTTATCAGGCAGGCACCCGGCAGAACAGCCAAATCCCCTCTCTAAGTCCCCGAGGCAGGCAAACGCTCCCTTTACCTCAGCTCTGAGGGGCCATGGGGGGAGGAGAAGAGGATTGGGAGAGACTCGTTATTTTCTCATCTCCTATTGTAAAGCTATCTAATTCTCCTCTCCTTCACCTCTGGCTTTTTCTCCATAGTGGAGGTGATGGATTCTCACCTGCAGCCTGAACCCCAAATGCACACATACGTCACACACACACACACACACACACACACACACACACACACACACACACACACACACACACACACACACACACACACACACACACACACACGTTACACACGTCACACACACATCACACACACACACACGCACACACACACACACACACACACACACACACACACACACACACACACACACACACACACACACACACACACACACACACACACACACACACACACACACACACACACACACACACACACACACGTTACACACGTCACACACACATCACACACACACACACGCACACACACACACACACACACACACACTGCACACACAAATTCTGCCACATACTGTATATGCAGACACATATGCCAGGGTACAAACACACACACACGGCTCTGCACATTAAAAGGCAAATATAAGGAGAAGCAGAGGTAGAGAGAGGAGGACGCATTAGTGTGTCCAAGACAAGCAGGGAATGAGGCTTCAGCTTGCCAAAGAGCTTCGGATCCACCCACCCATACTCTCCACACTGTTTAGTCCATGTCAGAGTCACTCCCCTCCCTCTCGCACTGAGCCCGCAGCACGGGGATCGGCTGCTATGACTGATATAAATCTGAAGGAGAGAGAAAGGTCAGGTGGACTTCCTTGTTGTTTGGTACACTGCTAGTACACAGTTCTGAACTGCTTTTACCCTAAAGCTTCTGATGCTGAACTGAGATTGGCTCTTCTAGCCTCTGTTTCAACCCAGGTTCAGTGTATCATTGTCATGTTATCTGTACCTGATGACGCTAACAGATCTAGTCAGGCTATTCAATCCCACATGGTTGCACTGTGATCTTATATAACTAGAGGATCAGGAGCTTTTCCTGGTCAGAACACTCCTGACCCCACTGTACCTACTGTATGAGGCTCTGTGTTTATATAAACAGTCTCCCTGTGCCAAGTTGTTCCTGGTCAGAACACTCCTGACCCCACTGTACCTACTGTATGAGGCTCTGTGATATAAACAGTCTCCCTGTGCCAAGTTGTTCCTGGTCAGAACACTCCTGACCCCACTGTACCTACTGTATGAGGCTCTGTGTTTATATAAACAGTCTCCCCAAGTTGTCTCTGTGCCAAGTTGTTCCTGGTCAGAACACTCCTGACCCCACTGTACCTACTGTATGAGGCTCTGTGTTGATATAAACAGTCTCCCTGTGCCAAGTTGTTCCTGGTCAGAACACTCCTGACCCCACTGTACCTACTGTATGAGGCTCTGTGTTTATATAAACAGTCTCCCTGTGCCAAGTTGTTCCTGGTCAGAACACTCCTGACCCCACTGTACCTACTGTATGAGGCTCTGTGTTGATATAAACAGTCTCCCTGTGCCAAGTTGTTCCTGGTCAGAACACTCCTGACCCCACTGTACCTACTGTATGAGGCTCTGTGATGATATAAACAGTCTCCCTGTGCCAAGTTGTTCCTGGTCAGAACACTCCTGACCCCACTGTACCTACTGTATGAGGCTCTGTGTTGATATAAACAGTCTCCCTGTGCCAAGTTGTTCCTGGTCAGAACACTCCTGACCCCACTGTACCTACTGTATGAGGCTCTGTGTTGATATAAACAGTCTCCCTGTGCCAAGTTGTTCCTGGTCAGAACACTCCTGACCCCACTGTACCTACTGTATGAGGCTCTGTGTTGATATAAACAGTCTCCCTGTGCCAAGTTGTTCCTGGTCAGAACACTCCTGACCCCACTGTACCTACTGTATGAGGCTCTGTGATGATATAAACAGTCTCCCTGTGCCAAGTTGTTCCTGGTCAGAACACTCCTGACCCCACTGTACCTACTGTATGAGGCTCTGTGATGATATAAACAGTCTCCCTGTGCCAAGTTGTTCCTGGTCAGAACACTCCTGACCCCACTGTACCTACTGTATGAGGCTCTGTGTTTATATAAACAGTCTCCCTGTGCCAAGTTGTTCCTGGTCAGAACACTCCTGACCCCACTGTACCTACTGTATGAGGCTCTGTGATGACATAAACAGTCTCCCTGTGCCAAGTTGTTCCTGGTCAGAACACTCCTGACCCCACTGTACCTACTGTATGAGGCTCTGTGTTTATATAAACAGTCTCCCTGTGCCAAGTTGTTCCTGGTCAGAACACTCCTGACCCCACTGTACCTACTGTATGAGGCTCTGTGTTTATATAAACAGTCTCCCTGTGCCAAGTTGTTCCTGGTCAGAACACTCCTGACCCCACTGTACCTACTGTATGAGGCTCTGTGTTGATATAAACAGTCTCCCTGTGCCAAGTTGTTCCTGGTCAGAACACTCCTGACCCCACTGTACCTACTGTATGAGGCTCTGTGTTTATATAAACAGTCTCCCTGTGCCAAGTTGTTCCTGGTCAGAACACTCCTGACCCCACTGTACCTACTGTATGAGGCTCTGTGTTTATATAAACAGTCTCCCTGTGCCAAGTTGTTCCTGGTCAGAACACTCCTGACCCCACTGTACCTACTGTATGAGGCTCTGTGTTGATATAAACAGTCTCCCAGTGCCAAGTTGTTCCTGGTCAGAACACTCCTGACCCCACTGTACCTACTGTATGAGGCTCTGTGATGATATAAACAGTCTCCCAGTGCCAAGTTGTTCCTGGTCAGAACACTCCTGACCCCACTGTACCTACTGTATGAGGCTCTGTGTTTATATAAACAGTCTCCCTTTGCCAAGTTGTTCCT
>NC_060182.1:24847410-24849910 GCF_021184085.1 Oncorhynchus gorbuscha | reverse complement strand
CCCTCCCTCTCCTCTCTTATTCCTTCTCTCTCATTCCTTCTCTCTCCTCTCCTCTCTTATTCCTTCTCTCTCACTCCCTTTCATCTCCTCTCTTATTCCCTCTCTCTCATTCCCTCTCTCCTCTCCACTCTTATTCCCTCTCTCTCCTCTCTTATTCCTTCTCTCTCATTCCCTCTCTCTCCTCTCTTATTCCTTCTCTCTCATTCCCTCTCTCCTCTCTTATTCCTTCTCTCTCATTCCCTCTCTCTCGTCTCCTCACTCATTCCCTCTCTCTGCTCTCTTATTCCTTCTCTCTCATTCCCTCTCTCTCATCTCCTCTTTCATTCCCTCTCTCTCCTCTCATTCCCTCTCTCTCTTCTCCTCCCTCACTCCCTCTCTTTCCTCGCCTCTCTCATCTCTCCTCTCTCATTCCCTCTCTCATTCCCTCTCTCATTCCTTCGCTCTCCTCTCTCATTCCCTCTCTCTCATTCATTCTCTCTCCTCTCCTCTCTCATTCTCTCTCTCTCCTCTCCTCTCTCATTCCCTCTCTCATTCCCTCTCTCATTCCTTCTCTCTCTTCTCTCATTCCCTTTTTCATTCCCTCTCTCTCATTCCTTCTCTTTCCTCTACTCTTTCATTCCCTCTCCCCTATCATCCCCTCTCTCTCATTCCCTCTCTCTCATTCCTTCTCTCTCTTTTCCCCTCTCATTCTCTATCATTCCTTCTCTCTCCTCTCCTCTCTCATTCCCTCTTTCTCATTCTCTATCATTCTCTCTCCTCTCTCTCATTCCCTCTCTCTCATTCCTTCTCTCTCCTTTCCTCTCTCATTCTCTATCATTCCTTCTCTCTCCTCTCCTCTCTCATTCCCTCTTTCTCATTCCTTCTCTCTCCTCTCTCTCGTTCCCCCTCTCTCCTTTCCACCCTCCTTCACCCCCCCCCTCCCCAAGTCCCACATGTTTTGTTATTACACCTGGCTCTTTGACTTCTCTCTGTGTCTGCTCAGTGGCATGATCTCTACGTGGGTCTACGTGTGTTGTAGCTTCACCTTCATTTGACTGGTTCTGAGTGTTCCAGAGTGGGAACTATTTTGGCTAGCTATGGCTCTTGGTTTGGGCTGATGCTGAGGGTCAGGGTAAGGGTTAGGTAAGTGGCTGACACTGGGTTGTAGTGTACAGTAGGTTGAGAGTCTGGATCTGAGTCTCACTTAAAGTATTTAAAGAGGTTAATCATTAACCGGTTGTTCACAACGGATTTGGAGCCACAGCAACATATTAACCACACACACACACACACACACACACACACACACACACACACACACACACACACACACACACACACACACACACACACACACACACACACACACACACACACACACACACACACACACACACACACACACACACACACACACACACAGAGAGAAGAAAATAACACGCACATATGTCAAATGTAAATAGCTGAAAACAAACAGTGACACCATATTGTTGAGAAAAGGCACACACACTATACTCTCATTTACCATTTCTGAGACATAGGGGTGTGGCAGAACATCAGTTGCAAGCCAATCTGACACATACACACACATCTGCTGCAGGGTCGTACACACACTGTGGACAGGCTGGCATCTCACTGGCACCGTGCAGATGTCCATCTCTAGAGGGTGTGAAAGGGAACTAGTCAGTAATGCCAGTCAGCAGCACTCATTATCACACACACACATGGTCCTTGGAAGAGAAGCTACACATCGAAGATTAATCATAAAATATTGAACAAGGAAAAACAGTGGCCTTGAACATGAGACACACAATCAATGATCACATTAATGTATCGACATCAGTCTCTCGGCCATCTAGCAGATGCTTGGACCAGCAGTTGTTTGTGTGTGTGTGTGTGTGTGTGTGTGTGTGTGTGTGTGTGTGTGTGTGTGTGTGTGTGTGTGTGTGTGTGTGTGTGTGTGTGTGTGTGTGTGTGTGTGTGTGTGTGTGTGTGTGTGTGTGTGTGTGTGTGTGTGTGTGTGTGTGTGTGTGTGTGTGTGTGTGGTCAAATTAGGTCTATGATATCCGACACCAGACTCGGGGCAGATAAACTGTCAGGATTACTCTGATGTCACAACCCGGACGTATGCGTGTGAAAAGGTCATGGTACTGTTGTCATCAACACAATCACAGGTATAACATAAGCAGAACCACAGCACCTGGCCCACATTGTCCATTGTGACCACACTCACAAACACAGCCATCATTGCCTACATTGTTTTTTAGTACAGCTAATTGTAGTGTGGGATTCATATTCTACTTTTTCCTACAGATTTTGTGGATTATGCTAAATTTCTCTGAATGGATTTTAGGTATTTTGTGTATGCCGTGCCGTGACTGTTATTTGTTGTTTAGTGATTTAGTCCTAATATGGTCTGTGTTCCAGGTGCTCCCCATAGCAGGAAGAAGCCGTGTGTCTTTAGTCCAGCCATACCCCCATGCTCCCTCACTACTCCAGCACACTATGACCTTAGAACAAA